>NC_086240.1:25352656-25510156 GCF_036321145.2 Pelmatolapia mariae | reverse complement strand
TGAGATTGGCTGAGATGCGAGGATTGGTGGATTTACCGGAGGACCTCGTTTTCTCAAAGGTGGATTGTGGGAAGTGAAGGTTGTTCTTTGGTGCGAGGCATGTTTGCTCAGGAAGGATAAGTGGTCCAACTGCAGGGTGACAACTTTTTTTTTTTTTTTTTTTTCTTTCCCCAGAGCTTTTTTCTTCTTTGTCAGCAAACATTTCTGAAACACAGAACAGAGGAAGGTGATTACATTTTAGATGCAAGAGCCTCTCAGCAGGTGTGGGAGAGATTTATTTATTTTCTGTCCCCCAGAGGCATCGTGGTTTGAACTACAGTCTAGTTTTATTTTTCTCACTCTTGTTGTTTAACCATCAAGCCAAAAAAACAAAACAAAAAAAACAAATCTGGCATGTCTGAAAGTGTAGAAAGTTTGAATAAAAAGCTGTCTGAGGATTCAGTGAAGGGTTTAAAATGTCAGTGCTGCCACCTTAGACTGGTCAGATTGGATTTTAAGCTTTGCGCCGCTAAAGAAAAAGGGCAGAGAAAAGCTTTCTGCTTCCATTTCGAAGTTGCTTTTAATTTTTTTTCCCCCTCATCTCGGTGCTTGAGTTGATATTGTGCCAAACGAGCTAACGCTGAATGAAGGGAACAACAATAAACTAACACCAACGATTAAACTGAGCAGAAAATGAGTCACCAGATTTTATGAGAGTTATGCCTGATGTGAGTGACTGAAATGTGTTGATTTTTGGATTTTTCCTGTATTTTTGTTATTGTAAAGTGAACATAAAGCGAATTTATTATCCAGATAAGGGATAAAGCCACTAAGAATTCCACTGGTGAGATGTGGATCCTTCTTCATATTTGTGAACTTCCATGTGTGCACCAGCATCACGCTAAAAGCAGTTTATGATCTCAGGCATTACCAGAAATGATCTTCTGTGTTCACAAACATGTGAAATGTAAGTTTAAAACTGCTTCAGTACTAAGCTGTGTATAGTTTTTTTTCCCTGATCTGTAGATCAGAGGTTAACTGTCCCCTTGTATATTTTACTGATCCACAAAAAAGGTTTAATTACTTTATATACAACAAGCTTCTTTTTTCAGTCAAACATTGGCCCCATTAACTGATCTTAAGCTCAGAGCTAAGTTGTTGATTTGACTTGTTTACTCGTTGATTTGCAGGGCTGTGCTTCCTGGAAGTGGTACTTCCCGTTCCACTACGCACCGTTCGCCTCTGACTTCAAAGACATCAAAGACATGTTCTCAGACTTTGAGAAGAACACCAAACCAGTAAGAATGGACTTATTTCTCTCCTCCTCATTCTCAGTGACTCTCTGTGACTTTTCAGTGAGAAATGTTGTTTTTCCTGCAGTGAAATCTGAAAGTGTGTTGAATCAGTCATGTTCCTTTAAACTAAATGCTGCTATAGCTTGTTGCTTGTAATGCCACTGACAGCAGCTCAAGTTATTAAAGAAATTCACTAAAACACCGTAAAAGTTCACCTCAGTTGACCTGTTCGTCTTCTCTAAGTATTAAGCTGGCGTTATGAAATGAAAATTAAAACATAACGCAATGATTTGCAAATCTCATAAATCCATATTTTATTCACAATAGAACAAGGAAAACACATCAAAGGTTTAAACTGAGAAAATCTATAATTATACAACCAATACCAGTTCCTTTTGAATTTGATATGTCTTAAAAAAGTTGGGAGATGTAACAAAAGGGTGGAGAAAAAAAAGGAAGTCGTATTAAGAAAGTGCTGGAATAATTCAATTATCTCATCATCTGCTGTATGTAATATAACGTTCACTCTGGCAGGAACTTTGTGTGGAACAGACAAGGCAAAAAAAAAAAATCTTAAATCCAACATGATCAACTGATTATGTCAAAGCAATGCAAGACACACCAGTGCACAAATATAAATCATACAGCAGCATTTGTACACTACAGCGTCCGCTCTACAGGGTTTAATCAACAGACATGACTGTTTGTTGGGTGTTTCGTGCAGTTCAAGCCACTGGAGCAGCTGATGGGAGTGTTTCCTGCCGCCAGCGGTAACTTCCTGCCACCAACATGGAGGAACCTCATGAGCAGTCCGGTAAGTTTCGGGCATGAAACAGCTCAGCAGTATTGCTGCTCTCTGAACGTTTTAGTTGTGGTAATTGTACCAGTGTCTTTTTGAGCTTTACTTGAAAAATGAAAAAAAATAATTAAATAAATCACTTCCTTTGATGCAGGATTCCTTGATCATCGACTTTTACCCTGATGACTTTGCCATTGATCTAAACGGCAAGAAATACGCCTGGCAGGGTGAGTCTGTGACATTTAAATAATCTGGACAGAGAGATTTATTACAGCTGTTTTTGTTTAATCTTTATTGTTAATAAATGGAAATATATTTTTAAGCCCACGTTTCATTTGACACACTTTTTTATTTGATATTAACTATGCAGCTCATTTTGGTATGAAGGGCTCAAATTCCCAGTGCAAACAGCAGAAACTTAAAAAAATGTTTCAGTGCGGGAATATGAAGGCCGTGACTTCAAGATAAAAGTTTTAAAAAGGAGAAGATATAACTCGAATACACATTAAAAACAGATTTAGAAAATGTAATACTGTACTATTACATGATTACACTATTTATTATTGTAAATGCACTTGTTTTATATCATGGTGCTACTTTCATAGGTGTTGCCTTGTTGCCTTTTGTGGATGAACGTCGGCTGAGGGCGGCTTTGGCTGATGTTTACCCCGACCTCACTCCTGAGGAAAGTGAGTAAAAGCCCATCGTATCAAATGTAACATCTGGATTTCTCTTTCGGTGAACTTTACCTTCTGTGATAAAGGTGTTTGACGTAAAACTCACTTTGTTTGTAATTCTGACATTATCACCATAATGCAGTAACAAACCACTCCAATAGCTGCGGTTGGCTGTAGTGTCAAAATGTTAAAGGGTTGCAGTGCTGCCATCTCTGCTCCTCTCCATGTTTGGATAAAGGGTTGAAGGGTCTAAAGAACAGTTTTATAGTCAAACAGGTGCTTTTTATGTATTTGCATATATATGCAGATATTCTTTTTTTCAGTCATCCCCACAACGTACAGTTTGCAGTAGAACCCATATTTACCCTTCTTTTCATTGTTCTGACATAAATGTGGTCATTTATCTCTTTATGTTTCTGTTTTCTAATCATGGGCTTCTCTCCCGTTTACACTCAGACCTGTGTGAGCAGGGTAGCAGTTTGTGAACACTTGTTTTTTCTCTCCTTTCTGACCACACCTGCTTTCTGTCCTCTGTTTCAGAGAGGAGAAACAGCCTGGGAAGTGATGTGTTGTTTCTGGGGAAGTCTCACCCACTCTTTGACTTCATCCATGAACTGTATCGCACAGAATCTAACGAGGTAAGAAACCCGACGCCGTCAGTAAGCATTCACTTCAGTCAAATCAGTCAATCAAAACCTTATTTATTTACCTCTTTTCATACAATAAAGATTCAAATCAAAGTGTTGTACACATTAAAAACAGAAAATAAACAAAAATACACACATACACCCCTCCGTCCCTGCACCATGACCTATACATAGATATAGACACCCAGCCATCATACAGAAACACTGGAGATAAAAAATAAATAAATTTAAAAAAAACGAAAGCTAAACATAAAGGCAGGTTATGTGAAAGAATAGAGACATAATTATAATAAAAGAGGAAAACGTGAACAAATAATGCAGTGAAAATGTGTCAGTAAATAAATGAAAAGTTAAATAAAATAAATTAATAAAAAATTCTTAACTTCAATTCAAAGGAAACTCTTTTTAGTTCAGTGTTATCGTGACACACACACACACACACACACACACACACACACACACACACACACACAGTCAGCTGGTTTGCATCTGTAATAACAGTCTTCTTCTTCTGCAGCTCAAACTTTGATATGCTGCTGCGTCACTGTGCTGCAGATGTGCGCTGAAGCTGTGCAGGTGTCGCCCGCTTTGAGTTTAGTCTCACTGATTATGCATTTGCAAACCGAAGCAATCGATGCGTAGACTTGCTGGGTAAATACTTCTTAATGAGTGCATCTGAACAGTCAAGCAAGCTTCTGTGTGCTTTGCTTTCAGCAATGAAATGAATTTGATGCAAAGGAAAATTAGTTCATCTAGAGGATTCAGAGTTTCAGAGGCCTCGCAGTCTGACTGAAAGAATAATGCAGGTTTTATTTATCGCTGCGTTTCACGAGAGAAAAGCCTTCACCTCAGAGGACCCTCTTCTCCTGCAGTTACATGAACTTGAACTTTTACGTAGCCCGTCTAGACGACAGGTACAGATTTGATAAATAAAACTGTCAGATGAGGATGAGATGAACTACTGAAAAACATTTGACAAAAACCTCCTGTGCAGACATGCAGTTTAAAAGAAAAAATCTTCCCACCTGACCATCACAGTTTTGGCCACAAAAATTCCTTTTTTTTTTTTCTTTCCTTTTATTTTTTTGAGGGTCCATTTTAAAATTCCATTATCTATAAAACTACTTGAAGTAGGTCCTTCACATTTTTAGGGTAAATTTCTGGTACTATGGCTTTGAGTGTGGACTCAAGTCAACATAGAATGTGGATGCTTGAAGTCCCTGAAATATTTGGATGTGTGATCTCTAACGGCAGATTTGGAGACCCGTAGAAAGCAGTTTTTCAGGTAGAGGACTGACGTTTTATTTGCTGCTGCTCATATACAAGGCAGGTGACACTAGTTTAGAATATGTGTAATGTATTCACAGTCATAGTAACAGATATTTACCCTCAAGAATTTATTTGGAGCTCAAATATTTTCTAGATGATGGTATTTTAAAACAGCCTCTTTAAAAAGATGCTGGAGAATTGTAAAAGACGCCTCCATCATCCCTCAGAATTTTTTATTTTTTTTTTGCTAGCAGGACAAACACAACTTGAAGTAATTGTCTGCGCTTTAGATGTTTTAGTTTTTTTTTCTTCTTTTATGTCCATCACCTAAGAAGATCAGAGGAAGCATAATAATAGAGTGTTGCTGCATTAAACCATCATTTGTTTATGGATACAAACTGCAGCTTTGTCTCCATCAGGACACTGAGATCCCTGCAGAGCTGTGCCATGGAATCCAAGGTCGATTAAATCTCGATGACGACCCTATTCTACCAGATAAGTAAGGAACACCGGCTTTATTCTCATTTCTCTGCCTCTTGTCCCATGTTGCCACCGCTCTAAGCCAACGGAAGACGAGCTGGGTAAATGTGACATCTGCCTCATGTATTTGTTTTTGGTTATCCTTTAGTACGGTGAGGTCGCCTGTTCCAATGCTGCGAGATATTTCACAGAACACTGCAATCGGGTAAGTCAACACAAACTTTTTTTGTAGCATTGAATGTTTACTGTACATTAGGGCTGCCACAAACGATTATTTTGATAGTCGACTAGTCACCGATTATTTTTGCGATTAGTCGACTAATCAGATCATGCATCCATTGGACGTACAACGTACAGCTTATTGCACCAGCACGCATCTGCTCTTATATAACTATCATTAACTTACAGCTTTAAGTGTTTCAGGTATGTGCTAACTAAAAATAAAGACAAGATGATAGTTTATTAAATTTTAATGAAATTTGCAGATTGTAATAAACTCAGCCGTCTGCTCCTTGCTCTCTAAAATATAACAGGACACCGGAGTATATTCTCGAGCAAAATAATTTCCCCTAGGGATCAAGTATTCTGATTCTGATCTCACACTTCTGATAATCAGTTGTCTGCTTGACGTTTATTCAGCTGTGTACAAACTATAACTTTAATCTCAGCCAAACCGATTTACTCAGGAACAAATAAAATACTGAAAAAAGCCAAACAATAACATTTTAAGTTAGCTAAGTGACTTGTATATCATGTTTAACCTGAGTAGCGAAAGACAGCGGTGGGTTTGAAAACGATTTGCCGGGAGTCCGGTGTTCTCACGGGCGCTAGTGAGCCTTGCCCCCGGCTAGCTATCGAGCTAGTGGGTAACAGACGTCTCCGAAAACGTCGGAGCGCTTTTGAAAATATGTGGTGTCTTGATAAACTGAGCAGATATTTGAGGTTTACACAGCTACATTCTTGCCTGAAAATATGTTAAACCTTTATTTTGTGACCCAGAAAGAATAATAAGAGTAATATTAAAACTAACTAGCGGCCGCCATTGTTGGAAACTTAGCCGGGCCGCGCTATGAATTCTGGGACACAGCTTCTTCTTCTTCTTCGGGGTTTAACGGCAGCTGGCATCCTTGTACATGCAGTGCTGCCATCTTCTGTTTCAGTCCGTTATTACACTCTTAAATCCTACTACTTATTCCTGCGTGTTTTGGAATCTTACAAAGCTTCAAACGACGCGTCGACTATTAAATCAGTCGTCGACGATTTTGATAGTCGACGTAATCGTGACTAGTCGACTAATCGTGGCAGCCCTACTGTACATGTCGGGAAGACTCGTTGGATTTAACTTAAAATTCCACCAACAAGGACGATAATGTCAAGTATGGCTGGAGGCGAACAAAGAACGGGAAACGCCTTTACAATTGCGGTTAAATGGTCAGATTAAATATTTTTGGCACCAAGTAAAATGTTCAGATTTGTGTAATTGTTTACATATTTCTTGGTGATAGTTCACACATGAGGTGTCTTTAATCATTCATGGTCATGTCGTTTTTTTCCCGTTTAATCCCTTTGTATAAAAGTTCCACAACTATACTTATAAAAAGCAAAAACCTTTCCTGATTTGAATTTGGCTGATGTCCGCTTCAGGTTTGCCTGCTTGTGCCCTTCTGGACTGTATCAAACATTCCTGCTGTTTTTATTTTTCTTTCTTTCTTTCTTTTTTTTTATCCACTTCCCTCTCTGAAAGTCCAATTCTGCATCTGCAGTGCATGCTGACCTTTATGGTATCAAAACCACAACCCTTTAATTAAGTTTTACAGAAAAAAGGCAAGTCATATTGAGACAAATGGAGTAAGCATGTGCAGCATGGAAGGCACCAAAATAGAGCAAATATTTCTCTATTACAATGCATTGGAATTGGGCATCCCTGATAATCTGATACGTAAAAAGTAAGGTCCTGGTCTCACTGCTGACCTTCTGACCTGATGCATTTCCTTTGGGCTTCAACACCACTGACTCGTCCACTGAAAACCGCCATTTGGAGTCAAAGTTGGAGGCCAGATTCTCATCAGCAGTGGTGAAATCTTTTGGAAACAAGAGTTGATATCTGTTGTCTTCAAGTAGTCCTAATTGGATGACCTGAAAAATTTAGATGAGAAAATATTTTATTTTTAAAAATCTGTTTTGAGTTGAATCCCAACTTTAACATAGTTGTCGCACAAAAAAACATGACAAACTGTTGCATCCACTTCCAAAAATAAGCTAAAAAATCTGATTCTGATGGACGTTATGACAGACTATCTCAGATTAGTCTTTTTTTTCTTATCGTTTTTATTACAAGCTTCACTGACGTCGTCACGTTTCCAGTGGTGCTCCAAAGCTGTTTGACAGTACATTATTATCACCTCATAGTTTTGAGCTGTGTACGCACCATCCCCCCTTTCATTACTGTAATATGAGCCATTCTTCAAGGATGAAAAGACATTTGGGCACGTGTTGAAAATGACTGAGCGAAGTAGGCGAGGGAGGTTAAGAAGAAAATGACAACATTTGAACCATCATGGTCTCAGAATCTCTGTGTTGAGGCAGAGATTTATTTTGCTTCTCTGAAATTCTTGCTTTAAAAAAGTATGAGCTAATGGAACTCTTGTTGTGGCCAATTGCAAATGATTTTTATTTTCTTTCCAGAGTGAAGTTCAAGGATCCCCAGTATCCAGATGGCTTTGTGTTCAAGGCGGTCCTCCTGCCTGGAGCAAAGTGAGGATTTTTCTTCCTTTTTGCATTTATCTCATGAATTCCTGGTTGAACATTAAAGGCTTTATTCATTTCAGGTGCAGAAATAGTTTTTTCGTTTGCCCTTGTAATTCCTAAAGAATACAGCAGTTACATTCATATATTTTTCTTATTGTAACAATTCCATGAAAAGACCAAGACCAAGTATGCGTTGATTCATTTCTCAATACGTTGTGAATGTCTGATTTGTCTCAGGCTCTCAGCATCCTTCAGGTCCGTTTGTTCCTAGAAATTATATAAATCGTTACAACATGTGGTGGCTCTGTTTGCAGAAAGGTAGTTAGTTCTATTGGAGTCTATGGAAAAAGGATTTCAGAGCACCATTAATATATAACCTTAAAAAAAACCTTCCAAATTGGGTTTATGATGTGAATCCCCAGTTTCAAGGCTTATTCAGTACAGAATTGGCCTAGTCAGTGTCTTCATATTAAAGGAAGCTCCTGGAAGAAAGCAGGCAGATGTTAACACTGCAGAAAACAATAGAGAAAAGACACAATGATGTCGCAGGACTCGACTGTGCAAGTGCTTTGAGACCTTTGATATACACTGGGCACTGGAGCTGATCTTGCTCAATCAGCATATACCAGAGTGATGCAGGACGTCAGAGCCAGGAAGAACACAGAGGCTGTTTTAAAAAGTAAAAAAAAAAAAAACCTTTGCAGACTAAATCCTCCACTTCTGAAGTTCTCCGGCATGACTTGAAACTGTGAAAATGAGAGAGCAACACTATGTCACAGACACAGATTCATCCACTTTTGTCAACAAGAGCGGTAAAAAAGTGTATTTTCAGCTGTGACAGAGGCGGTAAACTCAGGTGGAGAAAAAGAGAAAAAAAAAGGTTTTTTTGTTTCTGAAAAATACAGAACTGCACTAAGATCACAATCACAAAGTTTGTGGGTAAAAATACGAGTCCTTCATCAAATACGAGTCCTCCTACAATTCACTGGCAGCATTTCAGTGGCGTTGAGACCTGGATTTTTTTTTTCTAAAAAGGCGTCACTGATAGATTTGAGGGTTTCAGTTAAACACGATGGCACTCTTCCCTCTCTCATATATGTCAATAAAAGGAAACCTTTTCCACATCATAATGCTGTCTTTCAGGATTCCCAGTAAGGTTCTGAAACCCGAGGACTGGGTGAGAGGGAACGGGCAATCTTGGAGGCCTCAGCTGGGTTTCAACCCAAACAGGCAGCAAGCTCACCTGGACCAGTCTGGCTTCAGGGCTCTGGGGTATGTTCATATTTACATTTTTAATATAATCAATGTTAAAACCAGTAAAAAAAAAAAGTAGAACATTCCTGTTTTCCTAAATTTCGAGTGAAAATGGTTCAGACTTTTTCCATTCTCACATTCACCTCAGTCAGGCAAATCAGGACCGCTGTTGGGTCGTTTGTTAACATTTCCTAACAGGCCCCGGTTAGTCCAGAAATCGGTAGGTGTGTGGAGAACAGTTGTACAGTGCTGCATTCCTTATTCATATATGATGAGAATCTCAGTCAGGATAATGGAGGCCCTCTACACTCCAGGGATACATCTCCCCAGACCACAGACCCACTGCCAAACTGGTCATGCTGGGGGATGTTGCGGCTGGTATAATGTTCACAATGGCATCTCCCGGCTTTTTTCACGTGTGTTACGTGTGTTCATTGTGAACTTGCTCTCAATTACAAAGAGAATGGGGCAGTAGTGGTGGACCTGTCAATTATGCCACCCTCAGGGAGTGTGTTCCTGGCCGTCATGTTGCAGGGCTCTTCCTGTTCCTCCGTACAGAGACGAGCAAGATACAGTCCCGCTCTCCTGATATTTCCTTCCCACTTTTGAGACTGTGCTGAGAGACACAGCAAACCTGGAGCTGGACTGTCTGTGCGACCTGAATGAGCCTGAATTCTCCCAGCACTGATGAGGACTTTAGCAAAAAGCAAATTGGAGAAAAATCGGTCAGGAGGGATAAGGAGAGAGCAATGGTTTAGCTGGAGTTATACAGGTTTTGTATTATACTGTGATGACAGGGTTTTTTTGTTTGTTTTTTACAAGCAGTGCATAACCATATCTTTGTTACTGAGTATTTTTCCATGCTTTTATTTTGAACAGCAAACAGTGATGCCTTTTTAATATAACTTTGCATCCTGAAACTTTTTTCATGGTTCATCGGTGGTTTGATCAAGTTCGGTAAACACACCTGTCTCTGAAGCTCCTCGCTCTGTGTGATGAGATCATTTTAAAGCATCCAAGTCTGTCTGCCGTGACTCAGTACAGTAGTTTTAAGTATTTTTAAAAACAAGGATGTATTTAAATGTTTACTGCCTCCCCCCCACAGTGGCCCCCATTAACCAGCCATCCTTGATTATGATCTAAGCTCTCTTCTCCACACATTGATATTATCATTAAGGAAATGTGAATAATTGAACATCTGGCTCGGCCCGACTGTGGGAATTAATTATGCACAGATTTGAAGAAACATAATGTATTCCTTCCCCCCCCTTTTTTTTTTCCTGCTAAAGTAAGTCGTTAATTCAGTGATTCGGGCCGTTATGTGCCTTGATGGGACCACACGGGCAGGTGCGAGCAGGATGGCGAGCAGGAAAACCTGAAGGAAATGAATTTTTTTTTTGCTTTGATTTTTAAATTGTGCATTTATGGGTGTGTGTGTGTTCAGTTTAGGAAGAGGCCAGAGGTCATATGACATTTCTGGTAGGACACAGGCTCTTGTGTGGAAAAAGGCCAGGCAGAGTAGCTCACTGAATCATTTAACCCTTATGTGTTAATTGCTTTGGTTTGTTTTGTTTTTTGCCTTTTTGTGGATGTGCAGGGAGTAAAGATAATTTTACCACCATGAGACGACATTGTCCATCCAGCTATCAACCAGTCCATCAATCAGTCAATCCTGCTTTTAATGCTTTTCATACTTCCTTGTGTTTTCTTTTTCCTGTGATCCTGAAATTGTTCCCCCTCCAACATTGGGGATGATTCCTGAATCATTTTCAGGGTTTTAAGGTATCAGCTTAATACAGTATGAATTGATGGCATGTGCCTGATTCTACATTGCCTTATTGATTAATTGATCAGTCAACTGATTTTCTTTTAAAAACGGTTAAAGGAATAGTAGGTTTGCAAAAAACAACAACAACCTCACCAAATGCCACAACTGTCACACTGACTCATCAAAACTGGACAACAGAAAACTTGGGGGGGAAAAAAAAAGTTGCCTGGTCTGATGAGTCTCGATTTCTCCTGCCACATTAAGATAGTGACATCAGAATTTGGCATAAACAGTATGAAAGCATGGGTCCATCCTGCCTGGTATCAACAGGTCAGACTGCTGCTGGTGTAATGGTGTGAGGAATTTATTGGTACAGCAAAGCCAGGCCCCTTAGTACAAAAGCATTTAAATGCCCAGCCTGAATCTGTGTTGTTGCTCAGCATGTTCATCCCTTTATGACCAACTGAATGAATCGGTCACCAGATCTCTGGTCGATAGAGCACCTTTGGGATGTGTTGGAACAGCAGATTGATATCATGGATGTGCAACCGACAGATGTTCAGTAACTGTTCCATGCTGTCATTTTAAAATGGACCAAAACCTCTGAGCAACGTTTTCAGCACCTTGTTGAATCTGTGCCACAAAGAACTAAGATGGTTCTGACAACAAAAGGGGATCCAACCTGGTACTATGAAAAGTGTGCCGAGGTAGGGTGGCCAGTGAGTGTATGGTGGAAAATTTAAAAGTAATTCAATGTTACTCTGGCATTTGCTCTTCTCTTCTATCTTCTATCCTGCATTTAAAAAAAAAAAAAAAAAAAAAGTGTTATCAAACATAATTGATGAGTAATGCTAAGACTAAAAAGCTGAAACCAGCAATCTTCTTCCTTTGTTTTATATTCAGCATATTCAGACCATTTTTACCCACTTCAGTCTCCAGACACTGCCCAGACATTAAGGTTAATACCGGGTGTGTGTAAAGGTTACTTTACACACTTTCTTTATTTCTAAATTAGTTTTTAACATCATAGCTTCTTCTTCTCTCTTCAGCCACAATCTGAACAGAAGCCAACAAGGTGGAGGACAATACAGCAACACTCCACCGCCAAGCAGCTACAACCAAGGAGGTTACCGACCTTCACACAGCGGTGGCCACCAGTCTTTTCAACGTAAGACACAAACACACACTGATGTAATGCAAGGCCTTATTTTTGCCCTACTCAGTGTTTAACCGAACATTTTTCTTTTTTCCAGAAACCAGTAAAGATTTTTTTAGTGGTCTTTAACAATAAAAAAAAGGATCCACAATGAATTTTACAGAAACAAGGGTTAGCGCATTAGCATTAGCAACCCCACCAGCAAACATCCATTTAACTTTGTCTCACACAGTTTTTGTCAAAGCCTCACAAGTTTGAAAAACGCAGCCCTAACCTTAAGCCCCCTGAATCATCTTTAAAGCCCCCTCGAATGGCCACTATCTTAAAAAAAAATGTCCTCAATATGAAGATGGAACATTTCTGGTTCATAAATAGTTCACAAAATTCACAGTTTGATTCAGAATGATGTATTTAAGGCTGTTTGCATCAATATAAAAGCAAATAAAATTATAGATGAGCGTTTAATTAAAATTTATTCCAACTCTCATTTTACAATTTAACAATCCAAGGCCTCAGAAAAGCAGCTGTGTAGGCAGATGAAAGAGCCAGTCCTGCAGTAAGAGTCCTCTTTTAAGTAAAACACAGTGTGAGATGCATTACACTCAAGACTCTAACCTGTTCATGGTTTGGGGACATGCTGTTTCATACTCCAGCACTCCTGCTCTGTCCTGTCCTGTTACCATTAATTTGACCTTCTTAAAAAATAATAATTACAATATTTTAGACTTAGAAATAAAGACAAAAATCTTCATGGCACTTTTTTTTTCTTTATTAAAATTCTTGACAAATCCAAAGCATCCTGGAAAGTTTGGTCAAATGTGACTTTACCAAAGGAATAAAGTGATTTTAGTAATTTAAAAGTGAGTATCTTGGAGCATTTTAACTTTTTCAGTCTTTATTTTCATTTTTTTAGATGAATTTTAGATTTTGGATTAATTCTAATTAAGAAAGTGCATATATTTTCCAAGTGTAGTTTTTAAAACGTTTCTCTATCCCTTCTCTACACAAATAAACAACAGTTTTCTAATATAAAAATTAAAAGTATTTACATCTGAGTTTACCACACTGAGAGTAAATCTGACAACACACTCAGATCAAAGTTTGGTCAAAAGTAAGTGGACCTCATCAAACTGCTGCTGTAAGGTCACTGATGAGCGTTTGAAATTGGGTGAATTGTTGAGTTTGCTGCTGTAACCTTGAGCTCAAAAAATCAATTGAGATGTTTTGCTTTAATGCACCCCCCACCAACAGTACCTGCTCCATTAAATTCAGTAAAAACTTTCTTTTGGCGTTCCTCTCTGGAATGCTCTCTTTTTCTTTGCACATTCCGATGGCCTTGCTTTTCATGACAGAGCATAAAGCTTTTATCACGAGGCTTTGACATTCACGTGTTATTCTAAATATTTTTATCCCTTTAGCAGAGACGAAGAAAAGCTAAAATATTCAGCAAAAGGTAAAATGCCTCTTCAGGTGGATTTCAAAGAACTGTAGTCATGTTAAAAAGGAAGTGTGACCTCTTTAAGTTGTAAGGTTTTACATATCCAGTCTGTTAAATATATCATACGTCTCATCTGTAGACCTTAGATGAACAACAGCACATGACAGATTACACCAGAAGCAGTGTGTTTGAATCTTAGCAGAGTGATCTGAACAAAAAACAAGACTTATGGTCTGATGTCCTTTGGCCTGCAAATACCTCAAACCGGCTGTCAGCACAGAGGTGTTGATTCGGGCACCTTGCAGTCATTGAGGCGACTTTGAACTCCTCTGTATACCAAAGTATTTTAGAGTCAAATGTGAGGCCATCTGCCTGACAGCTGAAGCTTGGTCAGAACTAGGTCGTGCACTAGGTGTTTCTACAAGCTGCTTAATCATGGGGTGGAATTCGTTTTTCACAGACTGCTTCTGCATTTTCGTTTAGTTGTTAAGTGAAAAACAGCTCTGTGTAATGTGTTGTACGTTGGTGTTAATCTGATGATGTATTGATGATCTTTGTTACAAATGTTGATACATTAACCCTTAGAAGTGGAAGAAGTTGTACTTTCTTTTTCCCATTATTATCCATTTTATGTCAGGCACGATTGGCTCTGATATTTTCTAGGTCAGTTGGTGGTTTGTTCTTTCTTTGGTTTTGAGCCTTCTTTAAGTGACTTTTTCTTCTTCAAGTAACGTCTCTGACTATCTTTGATCGCCATCATTATAAATAGTTGTCCCTCAAAGTGGATTAAATGTGTGTATGAAGCCATTTTGAATTTCTTTTTTCAACTGGCAGAAGAAGGCGGCGACTGCTGCAGTGAACCATTCATGTCACGATTATTTAAGCAATTTATTGGTTATTTGTACCAAATGGCACAAAAAGGAGGAAGATGCATCTTTTCTAGGTTGTTTTTGAGTGAATCAGCTGTGAATAAAAAAAGTAATTGATCTTAAAAATGACGTCTTAATTTTCCACCGATGGACTGATGTAGTTACTGACTAATCAGGTCACATCTGGAATGGACACCGTTGCCATTTCACTCTGAGGAAATTGGGCTTCAGCTGCCAAACGGAGACACAAATAATTGTGTTATATGATTATGTTCATCACATGCAGTTGAACAGCTCGTCACATATGGAGGCAGAATCCGTCTCCCAGCTCCTAATCACGGTCTGTGCTCGGCCTCGGCCCTGGCCCCGCGGTCCTCTGCCAGCTCTCCTCCAGTTTGACTTTGATGTGCCAATTTGCAAGTAGATGAATAATCTCATCTGCCCACTGATGGCGTGCGGGGGAGTCTCGGCTATTCTGGTGGCACTTGATGCAAATGGGGGGCTTTTGGCTCCTCCGGATTGCGGCAGCACCTCCCTTGGCCTCTGCTGCTCGTTCTTAGTGTTAAACTTGCCAATTAGCAGCCCGGGATGTTCACCACCCCCAGCTCTATATTTGTCCTATCATTCATGGAGAAATTATTTCAATAAAAGGGAATCATTTTAAATCCTGCTCGTCCGGTTCTGGTGACACAGGATGATTTTTATTGTATCAGCTTGAAGTACCTGAAATAGAAATATGTCATTGACAAAGGTAGCATTTCTATTTTATTAGATTTTTACATTTTTTTTTTCCTCCTGAAGTTTTAAAGCTTTTCTGTGCTCAGTTTTGATTTAATGCGGGTGTGTTAATCTCAGTTTCACTAAAGACCAATCTGCAAATGTACTTCTCTTTTTTTTTTTTAAAAAAAGGGAAAAAAAAGTTAATGGCACACTCGATCATGGTATCACACAGAGTCAGCTAAACTTCAGGGGGTTATCGATATGTCACATTATGAAACACAAACCATTGTGCATTTATTTCACCTTCTTTGGCTCCCTTGCAGTGAAATTCTGTGTCCTGCTCACTGCTGGTGGTGTGACACGGTACCTGCAGCCCATGCAGGTTGCACAGGGACTCCAGCTCCTCCAGGATGGGGGCACATCCTTAAATGCTATTTGTGAAGGTTTGCTGTGTCTGTTAGCACAGCCTCAAGAATGTGAGGAGATACTAGGAAAGTGGGCATTACATGATGAGAGCTGGACAGGGCTGTAGAAGAGCATCAACCCAGCAGCAGGACCAATATCTGCTCCTTTGTGGAAGGAGGAGCAGAGGAACACTGTCGGAGCTCTACAAAATGACCTCCAGCATGTTTCTGACAAAACTGTCAAAGTCAGACTCCTTGAGTGAGGCACCAGGGCCTCACATCCTTTAGTGGGACCGACACTCGGAGCCCAGCACCGTGGAGCTCAATTGGCATTTGCTCAAGAACACCAGAACAGGCAGATCCACCGATGGTGCCTAGAGCAGGTTCACACCGAGCACATGTCACAAATGCCACACTGTCTGCAGACGTTTTGATATCTGTGATAATGCGTCAGATTGACCCCTTCCTTGACCGCAGAGATCTAAGTTGCAACATGATTGACGACTTGCCAGAGTTAATTCTTGAAGGACTTTGACACGGTTTCATATGTGTGCCAGTGTGTAGCTGATATTCTTTGAAAACAGAGGTTGACTAACTGTGAGTGGATAGACGATCCTCTGGTTATGTTCCATTTAGATGTTTTCAGTCCCTTGCCTCAGGTGAAATTGGCTGCCTTCAGTGTTAGCTCACCTTTTGTGCTATTCTGTGTTGACTGGCTTGCTTACATCTAGACCTGCAAAGTTTATTGAGCACCCAAAGTGATTCCAGCATAAAATGTGCTCTGAGTTTCATCCGTGTGGAGCAAAATAAGATTTGTATAGAAAGTGTGGATTTTTTTTTTTCATAAGAGGTGATTAAATTATTTGTTCATCTCTTCTGATTCTTTTTAACTTTTATGGAAAAACCGAACATGGTCCAGTTCTAATATCAGCGACTCCTGGAATGTGATTATCCACACAAGTAGGCCTTATTCTGCAGCAGGAGGCCAGAGGCTTGCTTTTGTCCTGGTAACACTTTCTCAGGGCCAATCCTCTGCTCGCCCAGTAATCACTGCAGGCTTTGCTGGGCTTTTGTGTGGTGGCTTTGCTTGGTTGCTGATTAGTGTTGTGGGAGACCGGGGGCCGATAATGAGACTGTCGAGTGGCTCCGCTGGACACTGGCCCCCTCTGATAAAAGCATCCGGGAGGCTCCAGTGCCATTGGGTGTGTGATGCGCTCTGAAGAGGGTTGAAACCAAAGTTAACTTGCCCCTTTGACGACGTGGCTACCTCCTGCGGTGATGTGTCAACACGCAGCCTCTGAAACATGCTGCTGGGCTTTGTGTGCCACAGCCAAACCAGCTGGTGTTTAATAACCAGCCAGGGGAGTCTCTGCTGGTGGCCATTATTGTCTTGACATGCAGTGACACCAAATTTTAACCAGAGCAGCAAAGTAACTGTTTGATCCAGCAGCCACAGTGGTCGATAAGCCTCCCAAAGTCCACTTCAGAGTAGCAGCTACACATAATGGCTGCTCACACAGGCTGGTGGATCGACTTCAATAACATAAAGTCATTGGATTTTATGTGGCCTCGAGTATTTTTGTTCTTTATGTTTCTTCGAGTTGTGGTAGAGAACATTTTTATTTAAACAAAATTATTATTAGTAGTAGTAGTATTAGTATTATTATTGAAGATTAGCTTTATGTCCACTTTAACGTAAACTCTGTAACCTCAGAAGTGTAGGTGTAAAAACCTGTTTGCTTTTTCACACATGCACTCCAGATATGAACTTTAGTAGTCATTTCCGAGAGACTGTGCACGTTGGCCCAGATGCTAAATTGACATTAAGGTTATTGTCAGGTGAATTCTGTGGTACATGTGATAGATGGCAACTTCACACTGATGGTAATGAAGAACTCTCTGAACTTGCATTGTTTCTAATGGCCAGCTGGGGCGACTCCTGTGGCTGGGAAAAGACTCAAGGTAGTCTATTGGGAAAATAGCCCCAGGCTTTTTAAAATCACCATTACACTTTCGATGTCTGCAAATCCACTATGGTCTGCTTGGGTCCCAGTGACGTAATTTGCCATCTGGTGGTTAGCATGAGAGTTCATCATGACGTCCATGTTCTTGCCTGTTTTTTGTGACCACATGAAGCTCCCAGGCTTCTGACTTCAAGCGGACTTTAAAGACATATAACAAGAATGACTGCTCAGCCATCCGGTCTCCAGCTGTCCACAGTCAGAACCTGCCCCCCGTGATAGAAACGGCTGTTTTTCTCAAAAATACATTTACTCCTTATTGAGTAAGTTATTCCTTGTAAGCACGAACTATAATAAAAAAGAACCCACTGAGGTTGCAGAGGCTGTGTGACATAGCCAGAGCAACCGGTGGTATAATCATGAAACAAAAAGAAGGACTTAAAACAAACTAGTGAAAATCACGTATCCTAAACAGACAAAATAAAATACAGAACATTTGAAATTCATCTACTCATGTAGCAGTAAGCTAATGGTATGATTGCAGTTCTGGCTGGATTTTAACCAGAGCGTCACAAATCTGCTTGAAACTGTCAGTAACAAGTTTTACTCTAATTTTTCTACCAGTTATTTTGGGCTTGACAAATTAGTGCAGATTTTGGTGGATAATGTATGATTTACATATTTAAATATAACATTTTGTGGCATCTTTCCTTGACGTATTGGTGAATGTATAAATTACCAGGTCCTCGTGATTCTGCATGTATGTCTGTCCCAGTAAAATGCTCTTATTCTGATTCCAGCCATGTCGCAGTCATTTGTCTTTTTTTTTTTCCTTCTGAAATTACCTCTCGGTTTGTGGAGCAGCAGCAGGAGCAGGTCGCTAAAGTTTTGTCCAAATAATAGAAAAGTTACTGTCCTGCTTCTGGGATCTGAGTCAACTAGTCGCTGAACTAATTGAAGCGATGTGGAGAGAGACGTTTAGTTGTTTAGCGCGCTTGTAATCCCTGCATTAATACAGTGGACGCAGCGCGTTTTAAGGATTTAAAGCGTAATCCTTTGTTGGCTTTTGTCCGGCGCAGACTGGAAGTCTATACACTTTCAGATCATTGTTAATTAAGGAGATTGACAGGTGTCCACTTGTAATTCTCTCTTTTGAATCATCGCTGGTGATGGGGGGGAGGCCAGAGGGTTGTGGAGTTATAATTGGAGCCCAACTGGGTGGTCCACTTAAAGTTTGTTGGTGGAGGAGATAATCAAACATGAAAACTGAATGACAAAAACAAAATAAGAATGTGTCAGCAGCAGTCTGCCTGCTTGCTGCTAATTGTGTGTTTTACTGCTTTTTGCTGTGGTCAGCAGAGAACGGCTACAGTATTTCCCACTTGCTTTTAGTTGATCAGGTGATTCTGATTAATTTTTTTGTTTGTTTTTTTTGTTTTTTATCTGCATCAGTTGGCTGGAGATCTTATCAGCATCCCAAACTCAGGATTTCTATCTGAATGACATCCCCTAGTATTGTCAGGCAGATTTTATTTATTCTACTAATCCAACAGGAAGTTTTCAATGGCAGATTTGTGTCCTGTTGTGATCCTAAAGTGGGTACTAACATGTCTGGAGTTCAGAGTTTACAAATTAGTGTCATTTTAAATATTTGAGGCGCTTTGAAGTTCAAATTTAAACACAATAATTAAAACTAGCAAAAAGAGTCTGGTTTGGTTGTTTGGTGCTGCTCAGAGCTTTGCAGACCCACATCTATATGTTGGAAAAATATGTGCAGAAGATGGTAACGCCAGCTACTCGCATGCCTGTTAGTGTAGTTGTTGCTTATGTAGCTTTGCCCCAGTGCAGTGTCATAATCTTTTTTGCAATGTTTGATTTTTTTTTTAGTTTTTTCCTCTTTGTCTTTATCTCCGCTGATTCACTTCTCCCGTATTTTTCAAGCCAACCTTTGAACCAATGACCGTGTCAATGCCTTGAGGCTACATTCTCTTGGCTTTTTGGAGAATTGCTCTCAGGTGCACCTGTGCAGCCTCTCCATTGGCTGAATTCCCATAATTCCTCTCTCTGTTTAGCCAAAGAGCTACAGAAACTGATGCTAATGTCCACGTAAGATTTTAAGTTAATCTCTCCATCACACTGCGATTTACTCGGCGGTGTTTTAAACTACATGCTCATGTCAGCATGTTAGTGTGGTCACAGTGACGGCGCTATTGAATGCTGACATTGGCTAATTAGTATTAAAACTAAACTTATAGAAGATATTGGAGGGAATGCCTTCTGCTTATGAGACTTTACAACTGGACTTGGTCTTTCAGGTCATCTGAAAAGTGAGGTGAACTCGTCATGTGGTTTGTATTGCTGAAAACGAATTTTAATAGGTTCACTTTTCCTTCGTCTTTCTCGGTTGTCTTTGTCTTTGTTTACATCTGAAGTGTGTATAAAAGTGTGTATGTTGGATGGTGTGACTCTGCGTCTGTATGCTGGAGCATGTCTACTTAATGTGTGGTTCGAATCAAACTGTGAAGCCCTTTGTAAATGTGTTTTCAAAAGTGTTTTACAAGTTGTTGTTATTAATGTTATTATTGCTATTGTTATTACTGTTATGTCGTAAACCAGAGAAACCTATTACTGTCTAGTTTGGTATATGTAACTTGTAGCAAGAAGTGTAAAGAGGACTAAAGGAAAACAGTTTAAGACATAGTTGCCATCACACATTTTATTTCCTTTTAAATTAGCCTCAATAAAGCCCAAAAATGAAATGTACAGCTGCTAGGGGATAAACTGCATCACTGTCATAGCTCAGAGTGTTTCAGGTGTTCTACAGAGAAAACATTCACAAAAAATGTCAGGGTCCACCAACATCCTCCTCCAACAGATCCTCACTTTGCTCCCGGATGTACGAAGTATTAACAGTAGCTTAGGTTTTTGTCACCCACCAATGAGGTTTTAGCCAAATCCATATCAGCAACATTGCAACAAACCCATACGTTTTTAAATTTTAGCATCATTTATTCAAATGCAGTTGGTATTTTGTGCTGATTGCGTGCTCAGAAAAACAGGAAAGCTTCTTTCAATCAAGGTTAACACAGGTTCGCCATCTTTACGATGCAGACTGAGCATGTAAAATTATTAATGCAGGTGTTCGGTCACATCACTGAGCCTGTTTATGAACAAATATTAATGCCCCCACTCTCATCTAATGCCCACACTCTTCCACCCAGACACTCCTGCGAACTCATCCCAGTCCATAATTTTTTCTTTACTCCGACTTTAAAGCTTCCAGGTTTGTAAACGTGAGCCTCTGGGTCCTTTTTCACAGCACCCTTCACCCACCCCGGGGCTGAGCCACTCAGCAGGCCTGCCCCTATAAACAAACAGCCCCACGGCTCGCAGCTGGCCATCGCCTTGGCAACAGTGAATCTGGAAGAAGCCGTTCCCTTTTTTTTACAATTTTTTTTTTAAAGTGTGTCTTTGTGAAGGGCTTGCAGCGATGGAACCAGGGTACTTGAGGCGTCGACAATGCTGCCGGCTGAATGCTTATTTCATTTTCTGAACAAAAAATGCAAATGTGGTGCTCCCGCTCCCTCCTCGCATGCGTCTCCCCTCTCCACTCTTCCAGAGCCCAGTGTGATTCGACGTTTGTAAAATCCTAATTTTATCATGGCAACTGATTCGTTCTGTGTGCAGGGCAGAAATGAAGGAGTTGGTGTTTTTTCTTTTTTTGGTTAAATTCTGTTTCTTTATTTTGTTTTTTTTAATCTCTGGGGATTAAGCAGGCATCAGGCGGGTTAATTAGTATCCGCGTTTAATGTCAAAGCCTTCTGCGTTTAGCTTTTAAACAGTCAAACTGGAGGATTCTCTCAGGTTTCATAACAGTTTAACTCAGTGAAAGTCGCCCGTTGATGTGAATCTGACACATTTTATCATTTAAACTGAATCACAAAAGCACACCAAACACCACCTCCTCGCTGCTTAGTTGTACGTTGAGTTAAAGGCCTTCAGATGCAGCTCACTGAAGCTCCGTGCTTCTTAAAAAGATTTGAGCAGAACCACTCACAAGCACGTCTTTTGTTCCCTGCAGATTCCAGGCAGAACAGTCTGATGGGAGCGCCTCCCTCCTTCCACCAGCCCCAGTTTCCAAGGTGAGTGTGCTCTTTGTGAACCTGCATTAACTGGTTTTCGTGGGAAGTAAAGTTCGCACTTAACATGCTAACTTCACCTGTGTCGATGGATACGAGCAGCTTTTTGTGGTGGTTTGTCCTGGACTTTGTCCTCCACTCGTCTCTAATGCTCCTCAGATTTGTGTGTTTTATTGGTGTGAGTCATGTGTGAATTAAACATGTCCAGGCCTGTGTGGTCTCCACATTTCCAGCCTTTCCGCTCTGCCTTCCCTCCGTTGGGGGGCTTCGTCCGAATTAAGATTTTTTCTTGTCGCTCTAAAACAAATTTCTCTCGAGGAGGTTTGTGCAACTTAATGAGGCATCACTAATGCTGTTGGCGACCGCGGCGTTTCCCTGCGCCTTGGCCTGGCCCGCACAGACTGGCTATTGATTCTGGCTCCAGACCTCTCCAAAGTCCTAATCAGGTTCTCTCGTTCAACTTTTCAGGCCTATTGTGGCTCCGTGTCACCTCAGGTCAGTAGTTATTAGCGGCGACTGAAAACAGTTTCTTTAACTACTCAGGACAGGACCAAATGAAATGCAGGAGGAACTTGGAGAGAGGGGATTATGGATTCCAGCGCTCGGTTAAGTCCGCCGCTGGCCAGAGTGTGACATGGTTCAGTAATGAGGGATGGGGCTGCCGCTCTGTTTCTGCTCTCTTCATTGTTCCTCAGAAGAGACTTTAATATCGCCGCTGGATCGGCACATTGTCCGGTGGCCGTTTGGAGGGCCGCAGCGTACTGGCTCTGCGCTCGGTCCCACGGACGCAGCGCGGCCGCCTCAATTCAGGAGTGAGGGCGACTCGGGCCATATGGGAATATGGTTCATTTCATTTCATGTGCATCGATGCTAAGTCGTCTCTGAGGAGAGGCCGTTTTGACTCTTTGACAGCTCGATCCCTCGGTAAACTCGAGTCGATGGGGATTTTAAGGAGGCCACTTCAAAGCAGAATTGAAAACTGACTTTTTGGATCAGTCGGGTGGAAATTCTCCAAACATGAATTAATCTTAACTTCTTAAGTTTATGAAGTTGGTCAAAGCCAAATTATTTTTTTCTCCTCATTTTAATGAATAAAAGATTCAGACTGCTGCAAAGAATACACAGGTTGTCCTTTTGTGGTTTTCATTTATTGCTTTAATCAAACAATGTGCAGATAAAACAGGTACTCGATCAGTAAGTGAAAAATGGACTAAAATGTCCTGCTTCTCGTCTTTTTGTCTGCAGGTTCACACAAATACACGTTTACTAATAAAAGGTTTTAAACTGTTCAGAAGGTTTTGTCAGAATTTGAAGCCCACAGCGATGCTGCTTATACTCCCTCCACACTTTTGTAAATTGTAAAGCCACTGTATCATTCAGCTATTTATGGAACAGGACGGCTCGGCGCTCTGATTCAGGAGGCCAAACCAGCAGGAAATTGGAGTCTGTGTTAACCCAGTGCACATACAGCGGTGACCGATTTTAGACTGCTGTAATTAGTGAGCGTAAGTGGACGGCTGTCAGCCGAACACCTGAAAATAAGTCGTAATAATTCTGTGGATTCTTTTTTAATTTAACTCGTGATTTTAGGCTGTTTTGTTAATGTGATATAAAACCCAGTGGTTGAAGCTCATGTAAAAAAATTAATAATAATTCTTAAAAGTACTTTAAACACAGCACATCTTGAGTGTAAATACTATAATAATATAGTATATTTTCGTTTATGTCTATCACACAAGTTTGGTCGTAAATTTAATTTAATGTGGTATTAAAGGGTATTTAAATATTACCTTTACTGCTTTTTTGTTATGTAAAAACAAAAAACATAATGTGTTTAAAAGCCCCAAGAAAGGAAAGAAAAAATGAAAATGAGTCTGTTTAATTTGTTATGATTACTTATTCTTGTCTAGTTAATGAGTTCAAATTCTTTTGTGTGACCTTACTATAATTTTGAAGTTTGGGGTGTTTAATATACAGGAAAATGTTACAAATGTTCTGCTGAAGGTGCTGAAAAAGAACAATTGCTGCTATTAAACTTGATTAATGAAGGTCTTACAAATAAAGTAAGTGGAGTGTTTGTTCACTGTATTCAAATTTTTAAAGTTTTAAGAAAAACTTATTATTATTATTATTATTATTATTATTATTATTGTTATTATTATTGTTATTATTATTGTTGTTGTTATTATTATATTCTCTCCTTTTTGTCCAAATTAGAAAAAAAAACCTTTTAAGTCTTATTAAACAAAAATGATATAAAATGTGTTAATAGGGATGCACTGATCATGATATTGGTGATTTTTAAATTGTGATTAAATGTCATCTTCTCATGCCAAACATTGTTTATTTTAGTTCTTGTGTATTTGTATTTTTTTTACAGTGACAGGAAAATAAATTACTCTTCATTATAACAAAAAACTCAACACTTTCAAAGTTTTCCATCTCTTTCACGTCATTTTTAAACTTTTAGCAAATTCCAAATATAATTAAACCGTCAGGTGAATATTTCTGCCCTCCAACACTGGTTAGAGGCAGATATTTGGTTTATCGGTGCATCTGTGTTTTTAAAGGAGTCCTTATTGTTACCTGTGGGAAAGTATTTCTACATTTCTAACCTCAGGTGTCTCTTACTCATTGTGTTGGAGCTTTCAAAGTTTGACGTGCAGATTTGACGTTTCTCCAGGCAGCAGCAGCAGTACAGGGGCGGGGGTCACGGCTGGGATCGGGCCATGCAGACGCAGCAGTCGGCGTATCAGCAAAACTGGAACCGTGGCGGAGGCTCGGGGCCGGGTGGCTACCAGCAGCAGCAGCAGCAGCAGCAGCAGCAGCAGCAGCAGCAGCACTACGATCACCGTAGAGATGACTGGCATGATCGCAGAGACAACCGGGGGCAGCACCATCAGGTAAATGCGACGTTTCCACGCACACCAATTTGTTTACGACAAGTGGAGGGCAGGGCTAAAACTTCCATCTTCACTTGATTTTGGCTTGTTTTTATTTGGTAAAGTTAAAGTGAGACTTAAACTGTTTCTGGGCAGATGCAGAAGAAACAATCTGATTGGTTGTTGCTCAGTTGCTTCAGATTGAAATCAGGAATCTTTTTGCTTTTTGGGTCTTTTTTTTTTTTTTTTTTTTTTAAGGTTTTTTTGTAAAATATTTAATTATAATTTTTATAACAGTTTTAAGTATTTTAATTTTAATTATATATTTTTGAATTTTGAAATACTTCATATTACTGTTGGAGAAGGTGTTTTTGTGCCTGATTCAGTGTTTTGAAAGAAAGTGCTGTGTGAACTGTAAAACCCAGAAACACTCAAATATCAACAGACAAAACATAAAAACTCAATACGAATTTATGAGAAGCTGAAACTTAAAGAATTAAGAAATTATCAAAATGCTTAATTTTATAGAGTGAAATTTTTTTTTCTAGAAATATTAATCATTCGGATTAACTGATCAGAATTTAACCAAAACAGAAATTTCAGAATTTCAGAATTTGTGTTTTGATAACTGTTGATTCTCATCAGACAATAAAAGTTTCTTTCTGAAGCATTTTAAGTGAACACTTAAGCAACTCTCCTCTGATTGGCCAACAGAGTTTGATAGAAATTCTAACCGGAAACTTTAAATAGTTTCAGTAAAGAGTTGTTTTACAGTATAATAGTTTTATTCATGTCAGCATGCTTTTATTCTGAAAGGAAAGCATGGAGACTGCAGAGTTTTCTGGCGTTCTTTTAAAACTAGAGCCAGAGAAAGTTCAGTGTGTAAAATTTGGAAAAGTAAAGAGAATTTTTTGGCTCAGTTTATCTGTGGGTCTGATGTGTTAAAATATCAGATCACACACATTCCAACAACAGTGTGCTTCGTTTTATTGAAAGTTTTGGATTTATTTTTGTTTTGTTTTTTTAAACAGGAAGACTTTATTTTAAGTCTGTGTTAATCTAAATTATTTCCTCAGTTAAAAATTATTTCAGTGAGATTTCATTTCATTTGATTTTTAGCGTTTAGTAAAACAAGAAAAAATGTGACAGATGTTTAAATTCTTAAGCTTGTGGCCAAGACTTGCACTGCTCGTGCTAAATGGGTGGACTAATTAAGAATAAAACCCTCAGTGTCATCTTGTCTTTATATTAATATAACTTTAAAAAAAAAATCTGACCATCCACCATGTAGACTGTTTTAATACAAACAAAAAACAATTAAATTTTTACAGAGAAAATCTTTGTATTAACCAGTTTTTATGTTGTTCTATTATATGCTATACTTTTATTGTGAAGCACTTTGGGATATTTACCAGTGAAAAGTGTTCTGTGAATACATTTTACTTACTTAAATCTTTTAATACTGTTTTAATAGTGTTGTGCTTGTTAAAGTTAAAGTTATTCCTTTGACCTGATCCATATTTATTGTTGTAAAGCTGTAATCTTATTTTAAACCTCTGTCTCTATTTCAGGGCTACAGCTCCGGCAGAGGTTACCCTCTCCCTCCTCCATCCAGAAGATACAACTGGAACTAAACTCTTAATGATGTTGGGATTTTATGGAACGGGGAACTGTTTTTAGGGGAACAATGTCAACATCTAGCTTTTTTTGTCCACATTTCATATTATTGTCTTGTACAAGGATTTTTTTTCCTTTATTGTACTACTTTGGAAAAAAAAAAAAGTGTGTTATGTAATCTCTGATTTTTATGATGAAGCCTCTTAAACTTGTAAAATACAAGTGAGTGAAGGACAAAGTGTCCCGCTGTGGTTATTTTTGAGAGGAACCTCTCCAACTTGGCTCATGTGTTTCAAAAATGAAAATAAATTCTTCTCAGTGATGTTGGTATATTTGTCTGAGCAGAAATCTCTTTTTTTCGTGAGTTAAAAATAATAAATAAACCCATTTAAATTTAGTTTAAATAACTGTCCTAGATTTTTTGGTGAATATTTTGGGATATTTAAAGGTGGACATTTGATAGAAATCCGTTCCATGTCCAAGTAAATGCTGTCCTGTTGGTAATTAGAGCTGTATTGATGGAAATGCGTTAGAAAAATAAAAAGGTCCAAAATGAAAATATGATTTATTCAATACTGTAAACAAACGAAAATCAGCTTTAACAAAGGATCTCTGATGACGTGCCTCAGTTCGGTTTTTGTCTTTATGAGCTGCTTCTATTGCTCCGCTTTGTTGAACCTGCAATAATTTAATTTGTTCTGGAAATAAAAAAAAAAACATGTGAGAGGCGCCGGAAGCTGTGCCTCATCCTGAAGCTCCTTAAATTAAAGTTTCTCTGCATTCAGTCTCAGTCACGTCTGGCAAATACAAAAAAAAGAGAGAGAAAAGACTTAAATGTTTCGTTTAGAAACGGGAGAAGAAAACGCGCCATCATCAAGAGTCAGCGCGAGCCCGAGGCTCTAATTTACAGTTTGAGTTGTGCACTTTTTATTGCTCAAAACCGCCTTTGAGTCACTGCGTGTGCAGAAGGAGCCGAACCTTTACGCACGGAAGGAAAACAAAAAGATTGGCGCGTGTCCTGCAGAAAACTCCACTCGGAATGATGCCCTCCTCTCGGCATCACTACCAAGTTCTGCCGTACAGTAAGTTGGAGCCGATCATGCTGTTGGTGTACTCAATAAGCGCCGCGTCCGTCTGCGTCATGTTGATCTGCCCGTGCAGTCCCAGCGGCGGGCTGGGGGACAAATCCTCCAGCTCCTCGGTGGAGGACAGCTGATTCACCTGCGGCTGCTGCGCGCTCTCCGCCATGGCATCCCCCACGCTGCTCTGCCTGTTCCCGCTGTGGTTCGACCCACTCGAGTCGGTCCGGCAGCCCTTAGAGTTCTTGGAGAGGACCGGGGACACAGACGAAGCCCTGCGTGTTGCTCCGCACAAGCCGCCGCCACCGCCGCCTTCCTGCTGGAGCTGTTGCGCGGCCTTGTCCTTGGCCTGCCGCTTCAGCTTATAGCGGTGGTTCTGGAACCAGATCTTCACCTGGTTCGGGGTGAGGTGGATGAGTCCAGCCAGGTGCTCTCTCTCCGGGGCGGACAGGTACTTCTGCTGCTTAAAGCGCCGCTCCAGCTCGTACACCTGCGCCTGCGAGAAGAGCACGCGTCGCTTCCTGCGCGGTGCCGCGTGCAGCGTCACCATAGACTTGGCGGTGGAGTCCATCCCGGCCAGACTGCCCACCATCCCGGGCATGTTCATCCCCGCGGAGGGGCCCATGAATCTGGAAACTTTGAGAAATCACAATCAGAGTTTGGCTTTAAAAAGAAAAAAAAAATTAACTAAACTCGTTTAGAGAGGAAAAGTGAAAACGGTAGAAAAAAAAATTAAAATGTTAAATTACCCCCAAAGTCTTGTGTAAAAATAGGAAAAGTTTGTTGTTGTTGTTGTTCTTCTTCTTCTTCAATAATGAATCATACTGTAAGATTTTATCTTTTAAACCAGACCGACAGGTGCGAGAGTCTAATGGGATAAATCAGTGAGTTAACTTTAAAAGATCAAACATGTTGACGTTAATTTAAAGGCATTAAAAATGCAGTTAATCAGGATTCAATTTGTTTAGGAGCAACAAACAAACGTTTAATAAAACATGAATGTTTTTAAATCCTTCAAATCGTTTGGAAGAGGAAGACGGATTATTTTAACATGTCTAATAATCATAATAAAGTAACTTAACTCTAACAATCGCTTCAGTCTAACTCAGGCTCGCCTCTCCGGGCCGGGGACGCTCTTACTTGTCGGGTATCGGGGCTCCGGGTTGCTGTACCACGCCGCCGCTGCCGCCCCTCCGCCTCTCACCGTCTCCTGGTAGGACGGCAGGTCTCCGACGTTCCCGATGCCGCCGTTGCAGAACCCTCCGACGGCTCCGGAGAACTGCGGTACCCCGTGGGGCACGTGGTAGGGCCCGCCGGGGGCCAGAGCGGCTGCTGCTGCTGCGCTGGCCGAGCCTGATGAAGAGGAGGAGGATGATGAAGAAGAGGACGAGGACAGGTGGTGGTGGTGGTGATGATGGTGATGGTGGTGGAGGTGAGGCGGCTGCTGCTGATGGTGCGCCTGCTGCTGATGCTGCATACCGGGCTGCGAGACCTGCGGCTGCCGGTAGGCTCCCAGCGGGGATCCGAGGCTCCCCGCTGCGGGGTCCATCACTCCGAACCTGCGGTAGCTGTCCTCCATCGGGCTCAAGATGTCTGTGACTGAGAAGGGAGTGGAGTGCTTTGGGCTCAAGGACATGGTGCGGCCACCCCGTGCCCTCCTGCTGCGTGCGGCTGGATGTGCTCGGTTCTCTCTGGCGGCTCTCTGCCTGCGTCCCCCTCCCTCCCACCGGCTTCTTGCTTCCTCTGTGTCGCTGGGAAAAAGTCCAGCTGATCGGCAGCAGGAGGAGACCAGTTGCCCTTATCCCGCTGGACCCACATGGAGGGGCGGAGCGACGCGGACACAGCAGCCAACAATGGTAATTGACATTAGAGGTAAGCAGAGAAAATGGTTCAGACCTGCTGCTGCTGCGGATTCTGTTTCCGAGGCTGGATAGAGTCAAAGCCCAAATTCCTCCAAACATCAAAATCATCACCTGATTTACCACAGCGCATATTTACCCGGAAGAGAAGAAGAAAAAGAGCGGCCACCTGTCAGAGTTCTCACCGCGGCTTTCCTTCAGATCGCTCTTTATTGGAACTGAATTTGATGTTTTTTCATTTAAAGTGACCATAAATGTGCCCCATCCCCCCCCCTTTCAACGTGTGACACCTGCAGCTCTTTCGCGGTTTTCTTCTGTTATTGCGCGCGAGCAACAGTGCGCAGGTCTATTATCTCAGTTTCATCTTCCAGTTACGCGCGAGTGGATCTGAGAGTCGGTGAGACTTCCACGCGCGGTTACCGCTTCGTGTTCAAACCACAGCTTTAATGTGACTGCGAGTTTAATCTGCGCGTGTTTTAATCCCGTGTATTTCCCGCTCTCTACATGAATTTTGCGCACGAGCTAATCTGCTCCCTTTGTTCACTCCGCGCGTTACAAAAGTTCACAAAAATAAACCGAGCTAAACTTTTGTTTCTGGATTTTTTTATGTGTAACTTCTCCTGTAAACGAATATTAAGAAGCTATTAAATCAACCCAAATCATAATTATTCAGTCTGTATTTATTGTCAAGTGTTTATGATGTAAAAATCTTTGTTTCACTGTCTTTAATCTAACAGTCTTTGCATGTAAATAATTTATCCAATTATTGTTTTATTTGCTCAATTTGCAGGTTTGTTTGTTTATCCTTTTTTATGACATAATACATCCCAATGAAAGTTTCAAAGAGTTTAAGATTAAATATTTAAGATTAGAATTATCAGTGAGAGAAATGAGACTACAGAGAAGCTTTTGGCGCTTTTTGTAATTTATTTAGGAAAAACGCTAACATGAAATGGAGCTACATGCGTGTGAGCCGAAGAAGAAGAAATGACCCAAATAAAAAAATATATATATTTATTAAAAATATATATATTTTTACATCCAGATAAATGCTTTGGATGATTTTCAATTCTTTTTCCGGTAGAAGTGAGACTGAAGCTGAAGCTCTGACCTTCATTTTAATTCTACTTTTTCTCGTCAGAGCTGCGAGGATATCCAGACTTTTCTCCTGATCTTAAACCTCTTTAATGTTCTCACTGACCGAAAACAATCCACCTTTAAACGTGCACCTTCAGCTATCCTGTAAACAGTCCGAGGAGCCAATCACCTGCTGACCTGCAGCACCACGTCACGCCACGTCCTCTTTGGAGTTTTCACAGATCGAGGCTTCCCCGTTGCAGGACGGATCGGGAAACAGCCGGGCCAGGACCGAGGCCGGGATCCGGAGCTTCCTCCGGGCTCAGAACTACTGCTGGCGGTAAGTGAGGTAACCCGGCGGGTGCAGAAGCACCGGATCCACCTGAAACAAGGTTCTACTTTGAGGAGCTGGAGCTCTGCAGTGGCCTGATGGTGTTTACAGATGTTTCCAGCCCCTGTAACGTTTTATAACGAGAGACGTTATCGCTATAACTATTATTAATGAGTGATAGTGCTCTAATATGACATCACTACAGTAAAGTTATGTGTTAATGTATTTATGCAGACTTAAAGGATGCTTTAAAGGTTTTTCAGCTGCTCCTTTATATATAAACTCTAATATTGTGGAGACTATATGCGGGTCTAGTGTTTAACTTCTGCTTCTATTCTACTTTTTATTTACTTTTTACCTAAAAGAGACTTTTAAAAAATGCTGCAGTGTCATAAAGTTCCTACAGGGTCTCTGAATATTGTCTGAGGCTGTTTAGTTTCTCACATAATCTCACATATATATATATTTTTTAAATACTTTGTCACAGAGACTGTGACTTTATGATGCATATAAGGTCAAAATACGTGAATATAAAGAGAGGCGTTTTTAAGTAATGTAATGGCTCATTCTTCCTCATGGCGCCTTTGTTTTTTGCTATAATCACTGCAGTACTTTACAGAGTTTTGGGCTGTCTGTGTTACTGTAATTAATTAATAGGAAAACTATTTTGAAGTAGTACACTATGGTATATAATATTCATTAGATATCAGTGTAATACTGTTTGCCGCTGTTTCTTTTCTGCTATTTATTGTTTTTAATGTGACCCAGAAAGACCTTTAAAATGTTACAGTGTAATCTTATTCACACACCTTCACACTTTAAATGTATCTGAGGTTGTTTATGAAGCATTTAAGGTCAATATAATACTTACAAATATGCAGAGAGGCGTTTTAAAATCTTACCACTACATGCCAAAGCTCTTTTTTGATACAATTACAGGCACTTAGTGATCTAATGCTCCTTTAATGACTTTAGAAAAAAACTATCACACCATCTTAATAATAGTTAAAACTTGTCACATACAGACCTTGAGTGCTTTGGCTGGTCACATATAATTAATCTGTTTTAGGTTTTACTCACTTTATTATTTCCTAAAACAGTTTTTTTTTTTTTTTTTAATATTTGGTTGTTTTTTTCATCGCTGAAACTCTGAATATGTCTGAGACCTTTTATGATGCGTTTAAATTCAACTTGGTACAATCAGATTCTTATGGTTAAGGCTCCTTTCCTGTCCGATATAATCACTGCAGTATTGTAGTTTCAGTGACTCTGAGCCACTTTAATGATTTTCAAGTGAAAAAAGAGAAAAAATAAAAGGCTTTAAAATATTACACGCTAATATTTTAAAATGTTTATATCATTGCAGGTTTCTGACTCCTTTTGTCTCGCTATTTATTTAATTTTTACATGACCTAACATGTATTTCCTGGGATTTCACCAAAGCATTCAGGCCTCTGAGCTCTACTTATTCCACTCATAGTGTATCCAGCCTGATTTTGTGGGGATTGACTTTATGGTCTCTTCAGAGACACTTTCATTACTCCCGCATGGACTTTAATTGTGTCTGTGGCTCTTTATGGTGTGTTTAAGCACGTGATACATGTATGTCTGTTAGATATTTTAAAATCCTCCAATTACTTGTTGTTAGATATATAATCATTGCAGTATGTGCAGACTCTTGGTGTGTCTACTTTAATTACTTTATATGAAAACCTTTTCTTTTAAATACAAAATTAAATTAATAGTAATAGTTTACGCCCTATGAGTCTACATACCCCGTGATGTTGTAGTAAAATTACGAGCCTCTGGTACTCAGGTTTCTCATAATGTGTCCAATTTGGTGTTTATTGACTTTAATATTTCCTAAGAGGCTTTGTAAAAGTATATTCCCACAGGGACTTTTAATGTGTCCAAGGATATTTGTGATATGTTTAAAGTGAAAACATTTCATGTAAATTCCCAGAAAGGTCAGCCTCTAACATCGCCATACTCATGTTCTCTAATGTAAGATTTACAATGAGTTTATTTTTAATTCATTATGGCTCAAAAGTGTTTTTAGTCTTTAAACTGAATTCCTTTTATAGTGAGTGTTACAAGTAATTATACTGATGGGGTCATTTCCAAATAATAGGGACCATTATTTACTTGTTTAATGATTCTATGCTATCTCAATGACATAGCAAATTTTAAAAGCAGCGTTTCTTTAACTCTTTAGTATAAGACGGGAAGTGTGATATAATTATTATACAACAGGCCTCTGGTGCTCTTTGTATGTACAGTGGATCTATTTTATTGTTTATTGATGTAATCTTCACCCAAAGAGGCCTTTTGAAAATGTTATATGATAATATTCCCACGGGGACTTTGAATGCATCAATATAAAGCATTTAAATGCACTGAGAGGTCATCTAGTGTCACAATACTCATGTTCTCTGCTCTATTATTTAGATTCCAGCTAATGTAGGTTTATTCCTTTAAATGAAATTCCTACAGGGACTTAAATGATGTATATATTACCAGTGATGCAGATCAGTTTATTACCAATAAAAGGGTCTGCGTGTTGTACTCTAACATTGAAATCCCTGCAGTGCTGTGCAGAGATTTAGTGTATCTTTGCTGCTGTTAAGTGATTTTTATGGTGAGTTAATTAAACTGAAAGGTGTTTGTTACACGTAACTAATTAATTGGGTGTTCACTTCTTTATTCTGCTAAATAATGTTTTAAACAACGATCCTATAATATTTCCTTTGGCTTTTAAAACAGCAGTTTATCCGTAATAATCCACATGATTTATTATCTGTGTAGTTAAAACTAAATGTTCATTATTTTCTCACATTTATGCTTGGAATAAAAAAATACCAGACTTTGAAAACAGATGAAATCCTGCATTAAATAAATGTAAGTCTATGAAGGTAAAATATAAAACGTAAGAAGTAAGTTTGATTTATTATGCACAGCGTTTTGAAAGGTCACAGATGAATCTGAGCGGTCGTCAGATGATTAATGCTGTAAAAAAAAAAGTGCTTCGCAAATTTTGCTTCATTTTGTTGTGAAATGTGGGATAATTACAGTCATTTAAATAAAACCACAGTCGAGGTTTTCAGGGGGAAATCTCTCATCGGCGACGACAGGCCCCAATCAGATGCCTTTTTCAGAACAATGTGTTGGGTTTTATTGTGTAAAAAATGTCACCTATTACCATAAAGTAATGTTTGAAATGTGAGATCCTGCTGAATATTAATGAACATTTTTTAATGTAAAGTAAAAATATCTTTGACAAAAAAAGTAAAAATGGAAAATACAACAAATTCTTCCACACTGTGAATAAAATATTGATTATTTCATGTTTTCTTTTGTTTTGTTTTTAGAGAGGATTTCCATGAGGTTTGTGTTCTTTTAGAAGAAGTTTCCCTTTTCTTTCTTTAAACTCCTGCGATGTCATCACAGAGAACCATCTCTGTCTAAGCTCCTGATTTATAATCACTCCACAGTTATGTCACGAATGTGGTTTAATCCTTTATTATCTGTCGTTTTTAGAGTACAGGGAGGTTTGTGGTTCTCTGAAGGACGTTAACGAGCTTTTTTAAATAAGAGTTTGTTCAAGGTCAGAAAATGTTGAAAAGTAATGAAATTCCATTTTTAGCATGCTAAAAGTCAAATACAAAGATTTTGGTTTAGTGAATGAATTCCACAAAAGCGATTGCTTTTTAGTGTCAGTCTACTAAGTGATTAATCCAGTAATCATTAATGCTTTAGCATCCTGCTTGTTTTATGGATGCGTAATTAGATTATGAAGCTGGCAGGTGCAGTTGGGGGGGGGGGGGGGGGCAGCTGGGGCCCCTCAGTGATCTTACTCACAGCACGGATTCATTTATCTCCATTTAAAAAAAGTAACTGTCAGCTACTCGATGGTGTTTTTTCTCCTGTTTTGATTGATCTGCTCTTTTAATTATCATAATCATCATAAGGAATTATCATAAGGAATTTCAGAACTATGCGAATATTTAAAGCATATATTCTCTTATCTCCTGTTTTTACTTTAGTTCAGGATTTTTAAAGCACACAATGTTTCAAAGTCCTATAATATTTGAAATTAAAATGACTACAAACGTACATTATTTTTAACATTCCTGTTTTTGTAAAACGTTAATCTTTTGCTGTGTACCAGGAGTTAAATCATTTTTTAACTGCTTAGCACAGAGATTGTCCTCAGACACTGCATTTAACTTTCTTTTTGTTTCTCAGGTAACTGTAGAATGTCTTTACTTACTTTATTTTAAACGAGTAAATAAGGTTTACCTACCTTAGCCATGCTTTTTGTCTGCATACTGAGGAGCTGCGTGTAGTAGTGCACACTTGTTTCATTTACTAATCTGTACTTCCTCAAACATACACCACCTGCTATGGAAAATGCAAAGACTGGTGTGAATGTTTATTTTCCAACTTTGTGAAATGGATGAACTCAATAACACAATTACAGTTAACGAAATAAATTCATATTTCTCTTTTGCAATTTTGGAAAAACATAATTTAGTAACAGTTGACTTTCTTTTCAAATGTGTTTGCTAATCCAGTTTAATTACATATAAATATCTAGGAAACACAGTGGGTTTAAACATACAAAGATATGTTAACAAACTTTTAATAAACTTTAATAAACTATGAGCAACTACTTTTATTTTTATAAAAATGTAAAATAAGTGATGACCCTTTTATTGTTTTTTTCTTTGATGTTTTTAAGTGAACTGTATTCATACCATGGTGGAAAGTGCTTTTAAGCCCAAATAAAATCATCATGACCTGAAATAAAGCATAATTACCGGTCCCACATTGTAACGCTTATAATTTTGCCCCTGCTACCGGTGGTCAAATTTTGCTGTTAAATGAAAGTAACTATGCACTTTATCAGCTATCGCTCTGATTGGCTGAATTCAGATGAATGTACAAAGCAGCCCGAGACCACTGTCTGGTGAGCATGGCTGCAGGATTGTCTGTGTTTGAGGGTAACAGATCACTAATCACTTAAATATTTTTAATTTATTACAGCTTCTAAATGCTTTCCAAACATCACAAATGATAACCAATGTTATGTCACTCTGGTTGCAAAAAGTTAGCAGTAAAAGTGAGAACCTGACCTCTGGTTGCAATACTTTTAAGAGGTGTGTATATTCATATTTCTTCAAATTTGTTGCAAAAAAGAACAAGAATGCAAAAATAAAGTGCAAAGATGTGTTGGGCTTCTTTACCAGTAAAAGGTTGATATTCAAGCATAGCAACCTATCAGTCGCAAAAACTGCAGCTTCTCTAATCTCCACTTGAGGCTGACTGCAAAAGTGAGTCAATCCACATAGACTCCTATTTTAAAATGATATAATTTAATCCTAATTTAATTTTTCATGACATACAAAACAAAACAAAACAAAACAAAACAAAACAAAACAAAACAAAACAAAACAAAACAAAACAAAACAAAACAAAACCCCACCACATCCATTTGGATTTTGTTAAGGCTAAAAAGTTGTAGCTGCTTTAGTCTATTTGTGTGCAAATTTTTTATTGTAGGGTCTTTACCTTACAATTTAAAACACCTTGAGACAACTGTTGTTGTGATTTGGCTCTATATAAATAAAACTGAATAAATTTGAATTGAACTGTAGTTGCTGGCACTTTCAGAGTCCTAATATCCAGTAATTGGAGCCTCTGAACTCAACTGCAACTCTGTTTGTGCTGCTGGAGAATTTTACTGGAACTGGGTGACAAAGAATATGCTTATGTGTGAAGTACAGACCTCCAGTATGCTTTTGTTAATGAATCCTAAATGTATTAGTCTGTTATTTAGCACTTATTAGCAGGTATCTGTCTGTGGATGCAGCTTGCCAACCTCAGCTTGCTAGTACTAGCGGACTACTTATCACTCCACCCCTCTCGTTCAAATATGCACCTTCCAGACTCCAGAAAGCAAAACAAACAAACATACAACTGAAAAAATGTTTACAGACCCCACAAATGAATGATCTGTATGGCCACGTTTGGCCATCTTTAATATACAGTCTGATGTTGTTGGAAAATGTGTGTGTTACTTTTTAAAAAAGCTTTTAACTGTTTGATAAATTTGAACTTGTCCTACAGACACCGACCTCCTCTACAGCCACTTGTACAACAGTAATGAAGCAACAGACAAACAATTAAATGGCAGAAAAAAAGTTAGATAAATAAATACATTTAAAAAGGACATTTTATATGAATTAATCAAGACTTATAACTCACAGTATAATTACAGGAAGTCTGAGCAATTAAGTACCAGAATCTTTCTGTAATTTTACACATTTATTTTAATAAATGATGATAAATAATGACAATAAAGTATTTGATACTTCTATTCTATAATAGTCCAAAGGGACTTGCTGACAGACTTCTTTCATTTACCACAGCAGTAACCCTCACCTTGGTAGCAGAGGCGGTGAGGGGTTCGGGAAATTCAAATCTTTTTACTCAAGGACTCTTAGTTATCCACCTTCAATATAGAATTAAAGAAAAATTATACTGGTTTGTAAAGCTGGGAGACTGTATATTTGCGTGTTTGTTTGAGAGAGGAAAATGGGGCTAAACAGATTAAATTTATTTGATTTTAAAACCACAATCTGGAACATTTAAATCAACCAAACACAAACTTGTGAAGACCTTTTTGTGTCATGGGGAAGTTTTTCTGAGGTTGGAGGTTATGCTGGGTTTCACAGACAGATTTTGGTTTGCAGTTTAGATTTTATTCCTGCTGTGTTTAATCTGTGCTTCTCATTAGCCTCGATGGCACAGTGAATAGAATAAACAACTACAGGTCCATGTGGAACCAGTTCTGCATGCAGTCTGATTTGATGTATGAAATAAAAAGGCAGAAAAACGATAAACAGACTGCACACAAAGAAGTCAGATCTGCTGGCAGAAACACATTTACTTCTTTCTTTCCTTTCAAAGACTCCGTCTTCTGATTTACATCAGTCTGAAGCTGCTTAACTCGACTCTATGGAGATTAATAGCATCGGTCTCTGGGGGTGAGTGAACTCATGTCTGATCATTAAAAATAGATCTTCCTTCAAATCATGAATCTGTTTCTCTGTGAAGAAGTGCCCCTGACCTCAGTGAGATCTCTGAATAAGAAGCAATAAATAAAAAAATGAGTTAATTTTCACCTAATTCAACAAGCTAATAAACAACCATCAATTTAATCAGTGCTAGATGTGAGCTGCAAGCCTAAAACTTAACTGCAAAAGAAATTTCATGATTTTACTTGATTATCTCATCAAAATAAGCCACTTTTCATAGCCAAAATATGACAAGCGTTTTAAAAATATGACACTGTTTTATATTCAGGCACAAAAGACACCCCGGTGAGGTTTTTAGGTGGAGATCAGAGTTTGTGTTAAAATATGAGCCCTTATCGTCACAGCAGCAGTTATAGACACGTAGTTAAGACCGTTAAATGATAAAGATGTCCACTATGAATTCGAAATGACCAATCCATCCACCCCAACCTCCTCATTATGTTGAATTTGTGCTTCCATCACTACTTTAACCCTGACTTCTTTCTGTTCTTCATGGGCCAATGTGGGCACAAGCTGAGGAGGATCACACTTATCAGCAAACATCTGAAGAAACAACTTTCTCCAAACATTTCAGCGATGTTGTGCCAAAAAATGGGTTGTTCGTATTTGTATTAGAATATTCGAATATTTGTACGTACGTATTCGTATTTGCAACTGTTAAAAATAGAACAAAACTGAAATCCCATCACATGACCATTATTGTAGACCGCAGCTCCTGAGCGAGTAGGCAGTAGTAGCATGCTAAACAGCAAAACAGCTGGAAAGAGCAACAATGTGGTTTCTTTTAACTGATTTGCTTCTCATCCTTCTATCTCTTAAACTGATAAGTCTGGCTTTGTTAAAGGCAACCCTGACAGTGAAAAGGATAAAAACTGTAGTACCTCTAATGGCCACTTGGGAGCAGTTCTAAAAATGAGTCAGACCCATAAACTCTCATGTTAAAATGCCCAACTTTACACGTTTACAGCCTGATGCAAAAACCTTTTGGCTTCTATAGAACGTTTTCCCCCTTCATGACCCCTCTGAACAGGGTTATTATTTTTATTTTATTTTATTTTTTGGAACTGATCCACTTGGATACTTGAGTTAGGGTTGTGGACACACTGATTAAAATGTGTCCCAGCACAGGTTGGAGTCTGCTAGGCCTCATCCACCTTTCATTTTGAGCACTTGCTGTGTGGTGCATACTATCCCAGACTTTTGTGTCTCAGGTTTTGTCTGTGCATTACAAATGAAGCTTGTTTCGGTCAGTCTCTTATTCACATGGATCATCCCAGCCAACGGAGCTATGTGTTTGATTTGGCACATTTTACACCAGGTGCCCTTTTGTACCCAATATCCAACCCACTGCGGGATTTGTGTCCGCTTGAGGGAACTTTGTTGTGTTGGGTGACTGTGTTACCCACTACACCGGAGCCAGTGGCTCTGGTGTAGTTTGCTTTCTTCAGCCCCTTGCTGAAGAAAGCAACACGGAGGCAGCCAAAATGCTAATGATGTACAGCAAGTTCTAGGTGCTGTTAGGCTTCATGCCAGTGCCTTTTGGTGTATTTTTAATGATAGTATGTGAAATAATTATCTAATCTCCTTTGATTTGTAAGTTGGCTCACTTAAACAAAAATGATCAGTCTCTAATTTTTATCGTAGTCTAATTTTTATGGAGAGAAACAGAACATCAACTAAAAATCCAGAAACACGTTACATAAAAGTTATAAATGGATCTGCATGTCATGGAAATAAATGTTTGATCCTCAAGAAAAAATATGACTTAGTACTTGGTAGAGAAACTCTTGTTGGCAAGCACAGTGATAGGACATTTCTGGTAGTTGGTCACCAGGTTTGCTCACATCTCAGGAGGGACTTTGACCCACTCCTTACAGAAACACTCTAAATCCTTCTGCTGGCAAATCAAAGCTTCAGCTCCCCCCAGAGATTTTCTGTAGGACTGAGGTCGGGTGGGGTGGCTGTAGCTCAGGTGGTAGAGCAGGTCATCTACTGATCGGAAGGTTGGTGGTTTGATTCCTGGCTTCCCCTAGTCTGCATGCCAAATACCCTAACCCCAAATTGCTCTCCGGTGCATCCTTCGGAGAGTGAATGGTAGTTAGAAGGCACTAAGAAAAAAAAATCTGCGAATGAGTGAATGCACAAGTTGTGTAAAGCGCTTTGAGTGCTCAGAAGAGTAGAAAAGCGCTATAAAAGAACCGGTCCACTTACCATAGGTCTGGAGACTGGCCAGACCACTTCATGACCTTAATGTGCTTCTTCTTTAGGCACTACTTTGTTGCCTTGGTGGTATGTTTTACGTCATTGTCACACTGGAAGACCATTCCAAGACTAGGGATGGGTATCGTTTAGGTTTTATCCGATACCGGTGCCAAACCGGTACTTTTGAAACGGTGCCGGTGCTTAAACGGTGGTCGAACCGGTGCTTAAAGAATGGAGAACACAAACTTTGTCCAAAAACCTCTCATGTTTAGCTGTTTTTTTTGTAAAAAAAAAAACAATGTTAGCCTTTTCTGCAGCTATAGGGCATATATGGTATCACTCTATCAAGCAAGAAGACAGCCGCATGTAACTACGACGGTGTTTGCTAGTTCACCTTACGTGCATTAATTTAATAATGTGGTTAGCCTACTCAATGTAAATTACACACAAACAACATTAAGCTACTCACCCAGAGAAGGACGGCTGCTGCTACCATCATCATCCGTCATCATTTCTGCTACACTGGCAGGGCTAGGGGCCAGGACTCTACTCTTCAGGTTCTTGGGGGATGTTGCTAACTCCGGGTCCGATAACAGGCACCACACCCTCAGTAGATGTGCTCGGTGTGAGGTCTCGCAGCAAGCTATCAAATACGGTGCATTTCTCGGCTTTTAAAAAAACACTATACGTCGCCAGGTGTTTCATCAGATTCGAGGTGTTACCTCCTTTGCACAGTATCACCTTAAAGCACTTGTTGCAGGCTGCTGAGTTTGCAGCTTTTGCTGTGAAGTACAGCCAGACTTTTGACTGCTTCGCCTTGGGCATTTTTAATCTGTAGCTCCGCTCTAAACGAACGTACGTACCTGGGCCCGCCTACTATCCTTGGAAAGGTAAAATGATTGGCTAGAATCCAAAGTGTATGACATCTCAGGGGAAAAAAAGCACAGAAATAAAGCACTGAAATGTGCGCTGCTTTTCGGTCTGGTTACTACTGTTTATGTCAGAACCGGTACCGGTACCCATCCCTATCTAAGACCCATCTTCACTGTTCTGGCTGAGGGAAGGAGGTGCTCATCCAAAATTTTACTCTACATGGCCCCACAATGTGGTGAAGTCATCCCGTACCCTTATCAGCAAAATAGCCCCAAAGCATAATGTTTCCACCTTCATCCTTGACTATGGGGATGGTGTTCTTCGAGTCATACTCAGCATTTATCTTCCTGCAAACACAGCAGGTTGAATCGATGTCAAAGAGCCCAATTTTGGTTCTATCTGACCACAGAACTTTTACCCAAGTCTTCTCTGAATCATTTAGATGTTCACTGGGAAACTGAAGACAGGCCTGTACAGTGACTGCTTGAGCAGATGACCTTTGGCATTAAAGCATAGTATTAGCAATTGTGTTCTTGGTAAGTGCGGTCCCAATTGCATTCAGATCATTTCATTTTGGGCTGATCCACTACCTTTCTCATTGGTCTTTTATATTTCTTCCATTTCCAAATAATCGCACCAACAGTTGTCACCTTCTCACAAAGCTTCTTGCTGATGGTCTTGAAGCCCAATCACAGCCTTGTGCAGGTCTACAATCTTGTCCCTGACACATCTTTGGTCTTGTTCACGGTGGTGGAGAGGTTGGAATAGAAGAAAGTGAGCCTATGGACACGTGTGATTCATATAATTGTTTGATTGATGGTAATCTGTGTGCCTGATTTGTACACTACTGTGGAAGCCAGAATTCTGGACAGGTTGTAGGGTGTCAAATACTTGTTTTCTTCCGTGAAATGCAAATCATAATTTATCTAATATGTTTTTGCTATATTCTTTCTTTCTACATGAAATTACTATAAACGTTAGATACTATTCATTCTGTTCACAGTGAGCTGTATTATTACATTGATGATATGTCTTGCTGTGGGTGGTACAGATCTTAAAAGGGGTTTTTAGTTTTGTTCGGAGAATTCTCAAATATAATTTGAGAATGTCTCAAATTTTATTTGAGGGATGCACAGATGTCTTTTGGCCCCTGCCATGTTGGTTTATTGGTCTATATTTGAATGAGATGATGGAGTGCTAAGTTATCACCTGCATGATAAACTGTGTAGGTGCAGTCACAGAAGAAGAAAGCTACAAAGAAACAAAATACTAGAATTTTATTCATACAACCCACTGATTCACATTTCTTTCCTCCTTGTTAAGCAAATATCATTTCTCTTTTATTTCTCTGATTTTCTCCAGACCTGGTCCCCCAGAGCCGCTCTGAGCCAAACCACCTGTGGCGTCGACTCATGTCTCTGACCGAGGCTAGAGGTGGGGGGGAGGAGGTGGAGGAGACACTTAACTACAACCTCTATTTGTATGAATCCTTTTCCCCTTCCCTCTTTACATTTCCTGCCTCATCGTGTCCTTTTATTTCCCCTCTGCAGACTCCAGGTTCTCTGCCTTCCTCTCTGTCCCTCTCCCCTCAGTTTAATCCTCGGCTCTCCGGAGGAGCATTAGGGCAAGCAGCTGGGGCCCCCTGAACGCCTCTTGAAAAGGCAGCCCACTCTAACCAGGAGGGCGAGGAGGGAGGTGGAGGTGGGGTGGAGGGGCTGTTTCAGACCACCTGGCTCCTGAGACACAGAAAAATCCACCGGCCGATAACTCCACACTGAGAGGAGGAGGAGGAGGAGGAGGACTTGACAGCACAATGTCTGGACTCACGCTCTTTCTTTCTTTTCTGGAATTAAAGCTCAAAGCTGATGTTGCTCTGCGGTCGTGTTTGTTCGCAAACTTTATGAAAATATTAAACAAAAAAATGTGTTAGTTAGTCTCTCTTTAAATCCACAGTTTTTTGGTTCCATTAGAAATGTACCGAGACTATTCGATGGCAATGTTTTCAGTTTCAACAGGATGCCTTCAGTGTTCACTCCTTTACTTTGTGGGGGATATTATTTAAATAAAAATACTTTTTGATCCATATTTTGTTGCTTTATTGTGTCATGAAAACCTTACATATAATAAACACTGAGAAAACACATAAAAACAGAGATGTAAACCTTCCGAACTCATGGATAGAAACGACTGGCGAACAGATATTAAACGCGTTTTTACGTCACACATGCCGAGATGTTTCTTCTTTTATCACACTCACACATTTCAGGCTGTTACCATGAGAGGAAAAAAAACGCTTCATCTTGACCTGTGGTTACAGTGCACAGAGAAAGGTCAGAGGTCACGTGTTCAGAAGTGGTCTTCAGAAATCATGCAGTGTGCCTGTGTGCAGGGTGATGCAGGTCAAGGCACCATCTCTGCACCACTTGGCAGTTAAAGACGCATTAAGAAACATGAGAAACATGGAAAACTAACATCTGTGTGTGTGTGCGCGTGTGTGCGTGTGTGTGTGTATGCGTCATCTTTGTAAGGACCTGAGTGAATTTTTGCATTTGGTTGTCACTGCGGTACAGAAGGGCTGATTGAGGCTTCAGGTCTAATCAGGTTTTGTTTTTTCTCCTTTTTTAATATTTATATATTCGTATCACACATATCATTAATACTTATTAGCACTTATTACTCCCCTTATTGCTCCCTATTTCCCAAGAAGCCAACGGTACTTTTCTTTCACTTTGCACTTATTTTTAGTTATCGTGGTCACATCGACTGATAACCAAACTCTGGATCCTTACTTTGTGTTTGCTCCTTATTGCGCTTTATGATGCAGATCTCCCAATCCTGCAGGTCTGGTTTGATGTTACCCACACGTTTCCAGTGTCGTAGGCTATATTAATTGGCTTTTATTTAAACTGGAGCGTTTCTGTGTGCAGTTTGCACTTTCTCCATGTGCCTTCGTAGTTTTCCTGCAGGCCCGCCAGCTTCCTCCAACCACCAGGTATGTTAGGTTAAGTGTGTATAGAGTAAAGGCTGTATACATTTTTGGTTAAATATGGCTTGGAATTAGGGTTTCGCTTTTATAGTTAAATACAGTAGAATTATCTGTCTTATTTCAGCAAGAGGAAACTACAGGAAAGGAGTTCACATGTTAAACTGGCCTGCCTCCAGTCCAGACCTGCCAACATTTGGAGCTTTATGACAAGATAAAGAGGACAGCTCTATCAAAGAAGAATAAAGAAAGAATCAGCTTCCAAAAGTACAACAAAAGGCTGATTTAGAGAGGAGAGTCTGTTGATAAAGAAGGTGATATAAGACAGTAGTACACATGCACATGTTCCTGCTTTGATTGTCTTTGTGCTTTATTTTAATGTTTATTTATAAGATTTTAAGTTCGAAGTTACATAAAATCACACCAGACAAAGGACATAAGATTCAAAAACAATAACATTCAAGCACAGAAAAAAAAAGAAAACCAAAAACAAACAAACAACAACAAAAAACCCAAACAGGAAAACAGGAAAGAAAAGAAAAAATACACCGGATAGCCAGTACAAATCAAAAGTTCAAAAGAAATACCAGTGTCCAAAGAAGATGATCTTTTGTGTGAGGTTAGACAGGGCAACAGAGAGTTCACCAAGTCCAGAAGATGTGGGGAACAAGTCCAGGAAGGAATCAGGGTCCGGCAGAAGTGCAGTTTCACACAAACACAAAGTGCAGTCAAATGGGTTAAAGTTTATGTTGAATCCCCGTTAATATGATTGAGAAAAGGGCCCCAGATTTCGACAAACTTAAAATGAGTGTCAGTCAGACGATAACGAACCTCTTCAATATACAAACATGCAATCATCTCACGTAGCCAAACCCTAAACAATGGAGGAGATGGTGATTTCCAGGCTCCAAGAATAAGTCTTTTAGCTACAATCATGCCAAACATTAAGGCTTTCTGAAAAGGACGTCTGAGTGCCAATGAGGTTAGGGAGCAGCCTAGCACTGCAAGTACACCATTTTGTGCTATTTTTTTGATTAAATATTTGGTCTAAAGGATTTAATATGAGAATTTCTATTTCCAGTTTTCAGTTTGTTTTAAAAAGTTTTGAAATTTCCAAGATCAGCATTTTCAGTGGCAGATGAATTTGGAGCATCAGGATTCTTTGTTTATTTTTTGCTGGATTTGTGAAAAAATAAAACTTTGTTTTGATTAATTTCACAAATGCTACATAGAAAAAACTGCAGAGGAAGTAAATCATTCAAAATTATCTTTCAAAAACAGTTAAAAATGTCCAGGTTTAAAGAGTTTTCACATCACTGAATTCTGCTTTTATTTGCATTTTAGGTTTGTGCTTTTCAAAATATTCACTGAATGAAAAAGACTGAAAATGTTTTTTGTTTGGTAGCTGGAGACAGTTTACTGCTGGGAGATTTGGTACTGTATTTTAGCTTCTTTTTTTCTTTTTTTTTAATGTCCGAGGACGTGACTGAGGTCCTGCACCGTCCTGGTGGTAGTATGTTCATGGGAAAGTGGCTCAGGAATGGATTATGTCAGTGAGATAGAAGTACAAAAAATGTGTGAGCGTGTGGGAGAGAGAAGAGGGCTCTGCTGAGACACCAGAGCGCCATCAGGAGGTCTTTTAATGCAAATAAATCTGAACGTCTACTGAACAGATGACTTTAAACAGTCTCTGATGTACTTTAAACTTCACAATTCTGTTTGGAAATCCAGGCAGATAGAAAATCTTAAAAATGTATTTAATAGAAAACTTCAAATTGCATCACCAGGAAGATGCCTCAGCGTGCACAAACTGTCACAGACCATCCTTCACTCCTGGCTTTGTTGAAAGTCAAGCTTTGAGCAAGTACTGCAGACCAGAAATAAATTAAGTGTGTCAGTGTGTAATACAGACAGTGAGACGAAAGAATGTGCAGAGTTATATGTCATTCATCTCAACACTTTGAATTTATGTCTCCTTGCATCTCCTTTTATATGCACGTGCATCGAATTATTTATTTTTTTATGTTTGGACTTTAACATGTTTTATGTGTTGTTAGAGTATAAAAATATCAATTAGTATGACAATGTCATTATTTTGGTCAAATTAAATATCAAAGTAAACAAAAGGAATAATGAATAATGTGATGGTGCTGGGAGTTATAATTCAGGCTGGCAGCATTAGACTTCATTATTATCTGCTCGACTTGCCGCTGTCTTGCTTTTTATTTTCTTCTGTTTTCAATGACAGAAGAATAACTCCTCACTGTTTGTCATCAGGTTTGTTTAAAGAGGATCAAAAACGTCACTTTCAGTGAGAGTGGGTGGAGTCAGGTGAAGCTCCCCTGGTCTCAACTGTCCTTGCAAACCTTGCACGCAGCTACTGCTGCAGTTTAAAGTTTGCCAGCCCTCTGGCGCCCCCTACTGGTCTGTGACCCCCAGCAGTCGCCTGCCTCGCCTGGTGGTTGCTCTGCGGAGAAAAGATTTGTTGGGTTCTGGGAATGTGCACCTCCAGGCCAGAGGGGGACGATAAACAGTTATTATGACATTGAAAGTTATCGTTAACCTGCTGTGCTGGCTTGGTGTGTTTAATGTGGTGAAGTCCAGAGCACTGAAAGTCCTCCAGAGTCACTCAGGTCAGTGTTTTCCCCCTAAAGTTACATGTTTGTTCTCAGATAATAGAGTCAAATCTCCCCTGTGAAGGATATTAATCCAAAAATGCACCTGGAGATATCTGCAAAGATATGTTCTCCAGATGTTTAGGAAAGGAGCTTCTTTTATTACCTCCTTTAGGATAGGAGCCACAGTAGGAGGATCCTTTATGAAAGCTGAGGAGAAATTCATCCATCCAAGAATTAATGGAGAAGAGAACTTGTAAGAAAAAAAAAATTCCTGTTACAAATTACTCAAGCAGATTTAGAACCGAAGGGTTTTCTTTTCTTTCTTTTTTATTGTGTTAGGTGCAAATTGCTGTGATCACTCATGTTTTTAAACCTGGTTAACCTAAAGTCTTATTAATACCTTAGAAGAAAACTTGTACAGAGAGGGGGGAAAACTTGCCCTTATGGAAAGACATATTTTGAACAGGCGTCTGCTGCCACCTGCTGGCTGCGGGACGAGCAGCAACCCTGGTGTCTCCACCCTTAAAAAAATCAGCTGTCAATAAAAACCGGATAAATTGACTTCAACATAAATTAAACTATAATGCAAAGAAAGAAGAGAAAAGAAACATTAACCAGAGATGTGAAGGATACACAAGATAAAACAGAACAAAATAATTGCAGATCATTTCAAATAATATTTTAAAGTAGTTTTTGTTTAACTTATCATGTAACCAGACTGGTTACAGAGGAAATTTAGTGTGGGGGAGAGAGCAGAAAAATAGAGAATATTACTGAAATCAGCCAAATATACATGTATATAATTGAGTGGAAAAAAAAGTTTTTATTGGGTTAATGTTTATCACACAATGCATGTGATCACTGATTCTGTTTACTCAGGCGTTTGAAGTAGTTTGGTGATTCCTTCCTTATTTTTGAGTAATGCAGCGCAGCGTTTATTGCTCTGCAGTCTCATAACAGATCTTTATGCCAATTTTGAAAGTGACTTATAAAAATGGAAATATTTAAAGCGGAGTTTGAGGTTATTAAAAGCGTAGGTGAAAGGAAACTATTTAAATATTCTTGGCTGGGTTATTATTATTTTCCTGTATATAATAAGGGGGGGGGGGGTGTCTTGATGGCTTTTAAATTATTTTTTTTTTTATTGATTGATTAATAAATATTGTGGTTGATGGGTGTCCACACATTTGGTACATCATACCAAATGTGTATGTACCATACACATTTCTTACTTACTTTTCCACATATTAACCTTTCTTCATTAATCACAATTTTATTGCATTTTTATTATTGTAGCTTTTTTGAACATTTTACATGCAAAAACCTCTAATTCTTTGTCTTGTTTTTGTGATGTTTTAATAAATTTTTTGATATTTCTCCTTTTGTGAATGCAAAATATAAATGTAGTTTATCTTTGTGTTATAAATAGTTAAGAGGTTTTAGAAAAAAAAAAAAGTGTAGTTTGGACACTAATTAAAATCATGTTCAGGATGAGTTTGTCTGATCAGTTGTGCCTCGCTGCTGTTTTTAAAAGTTCTGGGTGACGTTAGAGCTCAGTGCATCAGACGGTGCTGATTTTGATCTTTTTGCTGGACTTCTTGTAAGTCACACGAACGCTGCACAAACTAACAAGCACACGGTCGCTGTTTAATGGGGTAAAAAAAGCCTCCAGACTAGTCCTTTAAAGTCCGAGTGTGGGTCCTCCCCCTCTTCTTCCTCTTCTTCTGCCCTTTTATAGCAGCAGGTGACACATTATAACTTTCTCAAAGCTTAACCAGCCAAACCCCCACCCCGTGACATCATCCCTGTGAGATGAGCTGACCTCTGACAGACACACACACACACTCACTCTCACAGGGGGGGTTGGGTCTTTCTCTTCTTTGTCACAACACAGTAAATAGCTGGTTTTCTTGCTCTGAATGAAGTCGTCTGTTGCAGTAATCCTGTCAAAACAAAGATGTTCTGCCTTAAGACTCTAAAACCAGGGGGAAAAAAATCTGTTTTTCCTAATATTCAAATATTTTGTGTTTAGCTCTGATTGTAAAGCAAAAACTAGAATCAAAAACCACTACAGCCCATTAAACCAGTGTTTTGATGGTCTGTGGTGTGTAGAATAAGTTATAACATCTATAAAAAAAAACTGTGAATGAATAAAGAGGAGTGTGTGATTGGATTAAAGTTATTAGAGAATAAACTCACCACCTTACAGCCATCCACATTAAGGCGAGAAACCAGGATGTTATTCCTTCACTGGGAAACATGACAAACTCAAGCAAATGTTTATTTAAACATTTGACTTTTTGGAGATATGAAATACATTTCTTCACCACTTTACTCCAGATTCTTTTTATCATTTGATCCAAACTTTGGTCAGAATTAGTAGTTCCCTCTCTTATAGGTTTTGTGGTAAACATGTTCCAAACTTTTTATGATTTGTTGTGTATGAATTAAAGATAACCTGTCAAAACAAATGTGCCTCAGCAGGTAAAGTGGGCTGTCTGCTGACCGGAAGGTCAGCGGTTTCTCCCTTAGCTCATCCAGCCTATAGGCTGATGTGTCTCTGTGTTTATCAGACAGAAACAAGTGCATGTATGAATGTGTGAATGAGGCATGTTGTATAAAGTTCCTTGTGTACTTGGGCAGTAGAAAAGCTCTATGCAAGAACCAATCCTCTGAACAATTTAACAGACTAGTAAAATAGAGTAAACGGAAGCACACACACACAGTTATTTCTCCAGTAATCTATTTAAAATGTTCCAAAATTCACCAACTGCATAAATCAGCTTATTTCAGTGACTTTGATTAGTGGAAGTGGGTCTAGACCTTGATGAGCTGCAGCTGTCTATGTCACGATGCAGGTGCTCAAAGTTTGCAAGGCTTTGTGAGGCACGCCCTCATACCAATACAAATGGGTCAATTGGCAGTGACTCTTCACGAGTCAGGGGACAGGGTAGAGGGGGATTACCCAAAGATTCACGAACTGTGGGTAGTGACAAGAAATGAGCTTCCTCCAAATGCTGGCTGGGCTCTCCCTTTGTGATAATACAAGGAGTTCAGTTATTCAGTGGGTACTCAGGGTAGAGCCACTACTCCAGGAGTAGAAGCTAGCTGAGGTGCTTCATATTCATGGATGGATATCTTGAAAAAAGCAAACGTATTTGAGTCTTTCATTATTTGCAAGATTAGCAACGTCCACTTAAAGTGCACTTTCCTACTCAAACACAAGACGGCGTCTTCATTTGAACTCCTGTAATCTGTAAGAAATATGTAGTGAGGCTTAAAATAAGCCCCCCCCCCCCCCCAAAAAAAAAAAAAATGCTTAAGATAAAAGAGTAAATGTTCTTACAGCTGCTCAGGATGGTATGTTGCAAAAGCAGGGGAAAGATCTGCACAGCATTTGTTTCCAGGTAATGATTCAATTCAAAACTTAAAATGTTTATTATTACATATTCTAACTGTGGGTTCTTCTCATGAATCTGTTAAGTGATTCTAAAGATTGAAACACTGCTTTTATTAAAATGAATGTTTTAAGGAAATAAAAGAAGCCAAGATGCGTTCAGACCTTTCCACTTTCTTCACATCTAAAGTTATTAAAATGGCATCTTATAAATAAACAATTAAATAAATAACGTGGCACATTTTCGCTGCTTCTTCCAGCCAGCTGCGGAGTCGTTGGTTTCTTTTAACCGACACAGCATTCCTTAAATGTGATCGCATCTTAGCCAAAACATCACTGCCTGAGGATCGGGCTCTGACTGCTGGGCTGGGGGTCAGCATACGCTCTGCTGTAGCATCACTCTGTGTTCTTGGCTAGCTCCATGTTGGCTTGTGTGCAGATGCTCGTGTTAGCAGTAGGGCAGTTGTCTCTGTCCTGGACGCAGTTTTCACGTCAGCATGAAGCTGCTGTTCTTTCATGCAGTGAAAATAAAAGTGATGTTCATATCTGATAACCGAGGAGCCTGAGTGATGTGACTACTGACTTTAGCACAGTAATGTGTTACGTTACTGCGTTACTGAAAAATGTAATGTGATTACAGTAACATGCTACTTTGCAGTGCATTTCTTCCAGACAGCATCCATTCCATTTTAACCTCCTATTGCGGCGTTGTAGAGCACCAGTGTTTTTCCTGGTCAGGACGAGGTGACCATAAGCTCGCCCGCTGTTCTCACTCTTGTGACGTCGCTGGATGTAAAATCACATCTGCTGGCATATGTCGCTCTTTGGTGTCATTTGGTGTTCTGGGAATCCATCCTACCTGACAAACCATCCTAACCGTTGTTTCTGCGCATGCGCACAACATGAAGTTAAGTGGCGAACCGTCCTACCTTTGTGAATATTATCTAGAAGAATACTCTGACGGGTAAAATTAAGTGCCAAACCATCCTACCTTTGTGAATGTGACCTACAAGCATACTTTAACAGCTAAAATTTAGTGGCAAATTGTCCTACCTTTGTTAATCTGAGCTAGAAGCATACTTTAACAGCTAAAACTCAGTGGCTAACCATCCTACCTTTGTGAATATGAGCTAGAAGCATACTTTAATGGCTAAAATTAAGTGGCAAATCATCCTACCTTTGTTAATAAGAGCTAGAAACATACTCTGACGGGTGAAATTAAGTGCCAAACCATGCTACCTTTGTGAATGTTACCTATAAGCATACTTTAACGGGTAAAATAAAGTGGCAAACCATCCTGGCTTTAAGAATATAAGCTACAAGCATACTCTGATGGGCAACGTTAAGTGGCAAACCATCATACCTACTTAAATTTGTGCTGGAATTACTCTGTGACAGCAGAAATGTGCATAAACTACCTACGGTAGGACGTTTTGCCAAAGTAGGATGGTTTGTCAGAACACCGGGCGTGCGCCTCAGTTTTTATAACCTCGAGCAGGTTCTGGGTTGCAGGCACGAGTGTCAGATCGTGTTGGGGTTTTTTAGTGCCATTTGAATGAGGTATCAGTGCAGAAGCTCAGAGTTTCATAGGTTAGACAGGGAGTGATGTCACAACAATTTGAAATTATGAGATTTTCTGGGAAAAAAATTGAAAAAAAAAGAAGTTTTTTTCTTCTTCCAGTTTAGACTTCTTCTCCTCTTTTACCAGGGCCCACATGGAAGTTTTATCAGCGTGGTGACACCTATTGTTCAGGGGAATGGCAGAGAGTATGCATGCCCTCATACTGAACACTTGCTTATTGAATTCTCTGCAAATCTCAGTGCCAAAGCATTCCTTTAAATTGAACCAGATCACGTTGGAAAATGAGCTGCTCCAGATTTTGTTAATAAAAGAATTCAGCTCCATATCAGCTAAAATTGTGATGTTATTAAGGCTGAATTGTGACCTATAGATCCTGACCTGCTTTAAAGCAGCTTTTAAGTCACTCATATTCCCAAAGAAAGTGATTATTACTCATATTAGCCGAGGCCAACCTCTGCAGGTCTTAAATGGCCTGCTGTGCAGAGATGGTCATGCAGCTTTAATTTCAAAGGACTAAACGAAGCCTCTGTGGGTCTCATGGTTTAGAGCTGAATGCTGTAATGATTGCAGCCTTTGCAGATTGTTTCACCACGGGGATGAAAATGTTTATCTTTTTAAAAATAAGATCATGCAAAGCTTAAGAAGAAAAAAAGGATAAGTCTTTTTCTTGCTTCCCTTTTGATTGTGTCGTGACCCATCACATTTATCTTGGGACCCCTTGGGGGGTCCTAATCCCCCAGCCTGGAAACCACTGCCTTAAATACTCCTTATGATCCTCGGGCTGCTCTGATGTTTATGATTCACAAGTCCAAAAAATTGGGTCATTATAAAATCACCATCATCATTAAAACATGTAAAAGAGCAAAGTATATTAACCTGAATTATAGCTTTTCCAATATGTACCAAGGATTTTTTTTTAGTTTTAAAATAATTGAGGATTAATTTGGATACTTCAGGGTAATTTATATTTTAGAAAATGTTCCAGAAGGGCTGAAATGAGCAAATTTATTTAAAAAAAAAACAACAACAACAAGAGTTGTCCTGCAGATAAATCACTGAAATGATAATTTTAAAAAAAGTTTAAAATAATAAAATAAAACATTTTTTTAAAAATATGGGGGAATTTAGGACCAAATGGTCCAAAATGAGTCATTTTGATTGATTCATTTGTTTGCAGGGGCCCAGAAATTAGTCACCCCGGTTTCAGCCCATTCAGAAATAGGATTTTTTTTTAAAAAAGATAATTGAGGATTTGGATACTTCAGTGTAATTTGTATTTTAGAAAATGTTCCAGAAGGGCCGAAATGAGCATTTTTATAAAAAGAACACTTGTCCTGCAGATAAATCACAGAAATAAGAAAAAAAAAGACTCATTTGTTTGCAGGGGGTCCGCAATTACTCATCTCGACTTCAGCAGCCCATGTAAAAAAAAAAAGAAAAAGAAAAAAAAATCCTGTTCATCCTTTGAGATCTGAAGGATCCGCCCTGCGGGGCCAGTACAGGCTGAAATCACACGACTCACCTCTGTTCAGATTTTTATTTACCGCCATAAATAACCAGTTTATTACAAACCAACTCACAGGGCAACATTATAAATAGATTTATGAAACACATACAAAAAACATCTCTCAGAAAAAAAGTGACTTTGTTGTTGTTGCAGCAAACACAACGTAAACGACATCAGAATAAATCGCACAAAAAACTGCTAAAACATTTGCTGTGATCAGTTCTATCTTACAGGGGGCGGGGTAGTTTTAGACGGCTCGCGCGTCTGAGCGAGGTCACCAAAGACACCAAAGAAGATGAACATGTGTGAACTCGTTTCCTTGGTTACAAGAATTAAACGCTCTAAAATTTGTGTCGAACTCCTTTCAAAAAACACGGATTTCACTTCGAGGCCGAAGCGGTTTTTATGATATTCTGACAGGGCAGAAGGCCGGTTACGATCTCACGAAGAGGGCACGCACAAGTCTTGCGCCGGGCTTCACCAGCTCCAGTGGTACACGTGCGCCAGCTGCTGCACCCCCGGGTGCTGCTGCACCCCCGGGTGCTGCTCCGGGCCGTATGCGGGGTGCAGCAGGGGGGAGTAGGTGCAGAGCGGCAGGCTCAGGCCGGACCTCAGCGTCGCCTCCAGCTCGCTGGCTGCAGCCCGGCCGCACGGCTTTCCGTCCCGCACCAGCACCGGGATGGCGACCCGGCGGGCCGACAGCAGCTGCAGCGCGTCCACGCTGCGCTCGGCGCGTGCGCGCTTCATCTTGTAGCGGTGGTTCTGGAACCAGATCTTCACCTGGTTCGGCGTGAGGCGGATCAGCCCGGCCAGATGTTCCCTCTCCGGGGCGGACAGGTAGCGCTGCTGTCGGAAGCGGCGCTCGAGCTCGTAGGTCTGCGCCTTGGAGAAGAGCACGCGCCGCTTCCTGCCGCGAGCCTTCTGCGCCCGAGCGCACCGCGCGTCCCGCTCTGCGTCCGGGGACTCATCCGTAGACAGCTCCGGGGATTTGGGATCGGCGCGAGGCTCCAAGGACAGCCCGTGCACTGCAGGGAGAGAGACAGTAAAGTAATCTGATTACTCTCTGAGACTCAGTGGCAGATTAATGGCGTGACTGGTTTGAGCTTAGGTGTCTGTTTTACAAACAGAACCAGCAAAGCGACTTTAAGCTTTTTAAGTTCATTGGGAGAAAAAAAGTGAAGCGATTAAAAATGCCAGAAGCTGAATTACCGACACAGAAGCTGAACTTTTAGCGGATCAGATTAGGAATAAGCTCGTTATTTATAAGAAAGAAGAACAAAATGAGGCAAAAAAAAAACCCCGATCCAGTTACAAGTAGAAACGTAAATAAATAATCATTTAACGCAGTTTTTAGGAGGCTGTTTCACGATTATTTGACGGAAATATCCATATTTAAGCATATTTTCACATATTTTCGAGATTTGGAGCAGCAAGTTTGTTTGTCAGTCAGAAACACCTGCAGCCAAACGCGAGGGCGGTCAGTGTGAACGCGTGAACTTTTATAGTCATTAAAATCAAAGAAGTCTCTCACGTGAAAAGTGCAGGTTACCGGATGCGCTGCTCCACGTGCCCAAACGCTCACCGGCGCTCTCACACAAACCCCGGCCGCCTGACACCTCCGTGGAGGCCTCCTCGGTGTCGTCCTCCTCGGTCTCTTCGGTCCCGGACCCGCATCTCCCCGTCGAGTCGGGAAGGTCCAGGATGTCCCGCACGGAGAACCCCGTCTTTGCGTTGGCGCCAAACGGCATGACGCGGGGAGGACGGGAGAGACGAGAAGAAGGGGAGAGTTCTGGGCTCGTATCCAGGAGGGTGAAGAGCTGCCGTTAAACAGGAGCAGGCAGCGGAGGGTTCAGGTCCATGAATGCCGTCAGAGGGGAGCCCGGAGCTGCACGGGCCGACCGGAGAGAGTTTAACAGCATGAAAAATACATGAGGGAAGACGTTCAGAGAGTGTGGCACCGTCCTTTTAACGTGTGTGTGTGACGGTAAAAAGGACGGAGGCGGGTCCCGGGAGTCAAGTGGATGAGGGTGTGTAGAAAAAAAAACGGAGCAGTGCATTAACAGAGACGTCGGAGCGTCAGGGAGGAGATGAATGATTAATGATGGAGGATTAGTAGGAAAGAAGCGACGCATTTACACATGTTAGAGCCACTGATCCGCTTCCTGTTTACCGCAGAAAGAAAATCTCCAGTATTTCCATCAAAATGCGCTCATGGTGCCTGAACAGCAAACGGCGAGAAGAAAGACACAACAAAAATATTTGGGGATTATTTGTTTATTTATGCAAGACCATAAGTATCAACTCGGTAAACTGAAAAAAATCCCTAAACCTTCTGCATTAGAGCTATAAACAATTCATTATAGCTAATAAAATATACAAAGCATCAAAGAAGCTGGTTGTACTTTATAAAAGAAATATAAATAATTTATTCAAATAAAGAGATTAAAAATGTTTTTATATTGATTAAATTAAATTTAGAAAAAAATATAGTCAGAATGACTACATTAATAACTTCTCTGATTTACTGATATTCATAGATTTAACCCTTGGCCACAAAATTATTCTTTTTAATATCGTATTGTTTTTTGTAAACAATGACTTTAATTTTAATAATATTGTTTATTTTTTTTAAAAAATCTGCCATTTTTTTTTACATTGTTAATTTGTAAATCATCATTAAAAAAAAATCAAGAATCTGTAATTTAATGCAAAGTTATGGCAGAAATGATATTCTGTGAATAAATGTTGAAACAGTTTATTTATTTGACCTAAAAGTGTCCAAATCTGAGCAGATTGACTCAAAAACCTCAGAATGTGGTTTCTAAATTTTCTGGTGTTTAAAAGTTGAGCTGTGATCAGTCCACCACCTACTCACAATTTCTTTCAATAAATGAATAAAAATAAAATAAAAATCCACAACCACTTGTCTTCAAACTTGGTATTAAAAATCCAAATAAAAAAGTAATTGCACTGAGAATAATTTTATGATGATTCCCTCAGAGCACCAGTCTGCACTGATAAAGGTCGGGGAAGACGAGCATGTTTGTTGTTGGGATGAAGAGTCACAGTGTTGACTCACTCACTGATTGGCTCAGTGATTCAAACACACTTGGGCTCATTACTTCAGCTTGTTACTGTCTTACTGTTTAATTCTTGTAATCCTTTATTTGCGCCGCTTTAATCCTCTCTGTGTTTTCTGCCTGAAGCCTGATCAATGCAATCGGTTTGAAGTTTCTACGATTTCTCTTTTTGGTCTGCAGTTATGACTTCATGACATGTCTGATATATTTTTCTGTGTAATTTTATTGTTTGGATATGCAGTGAAATGTACAACACTGTCTGTTTTTACCCTGATTGCCTTATTGTGCCTGTAGGTTTGGTTTGAATGCTCAGAAGACTTGAGGTCTTCCACCAGGAGCACACTTAATCTGCATTTCTTTTTTTCCATTTTATTCTCGGCTTTTGTCATTTACTATCATGACCGCTGAGTGGACACACGCACGCACGCACAAACACACACGCACACACACACACACACACACACACACACAAACACACACGCACACACACACACACACACACACACACACACACACACACACACACACACACACACACCTATAAACATGACTTATTCTTCTGTGTTGCCCGGGTCCAGACTTTAGCCTGTTTTTGTGTCTTTTGTCGGAAGCTGTTTTAATCTACATCCGTTCACTTTTAATGAGAAGTCCTATTATTTTAATTTCAAATATCGTTGACTTTTAAACATGTTCAAAACAAAACGAGTCACACATATCGGTATTCTGAGATGGAAAAAGAATGACTATCTCACTGAAATCTAGAAGATGAGACCATATTTGCTCAGGGTTAGTTCTCAAGCTTAGACCAACTCTTCTAAATGGGGACAAAGTGGCTTACAAACTACTAATTTTTCAAACTTTCTGAAGGAAAAATGTGTTAATATGAAACATCCTCCTCCTTTCTTCTGGCTCCTCTGTGGTTATCACATTGTGCATGACGGAGGTCACAGTACTGTATGTGTGTGTCTGTAAAAATTAAGTTCCTAAAACACTCGAATGAGATCCAAACTTGTATTTTATATCAAATAATATTATTATTTTTACATTTTCTTCATTGGTGTTTAGAAAAGACCCTCCTGTATCAGCAGCATTATTACACACTGAGTTTAGCAGCTTTCTAAATAGTTTCTCGTGTTGTCTAAATACAGAAATGCACATCTCTCTTCAACTCTACACCTGCGCCTTAAGTAGGACAACTACCAAATTGTCTCTTGTAAATGAGACGCTGAGTCTCAGTCAGATTATTTGTATCAATAAAGGCATAAAAAATAGCATCAACAGGGGGTATTTAGTTTCTTCTTTGTTGTGATGTTTCTGTGATCAGTCATAAAAAAAATGCAAAACTGGGACCAATTAAATGATTTTGAGCTTATTATGATTCACTAATGACCAGAAATGGAGTGTTACTGAAGACTCAAAGCTCTGAATGGCTCACAGTTGAGGTCAAACCCGGTGAGGCGACAGTGCGAACATCTGCACCCCCGGACTGCTGAAAATCTAAGACTAAAATTAATTTTTAACATAAGTTATCTTTATTTCTATTAGTACCTGATACCACATCATCTGCACTAAGAAAGCTGCTTATAATTATGATGAGGTGCAGCAATTAGACCGTTAGAGGTGCATTCTTGTGGATCATGTTTTTAGGGATAGAAATGTGCCAATGTACGTGTTCATGTTGGATTTTGTTTGTATGAAATCATCTGTGTGCCGTCAGTGAAGTCAAGAAATGTTACAGAGATCGGCTGAGAGTGAAGTTCAGTGCAGAGATGGAGAGAAGCTCCGAGCCACCTCCATCTGCACAAGCAGAAATGCATAAACTATCATATGTGGGTTTTTTCCCCGAGATTTCATACTGACACGTGCTTAATTTTTTATGCCATTCAAAAATACAGAATTAACTTTTTTTGGATGAGCAGTTTGAGAAATTATTCTGAATAATTTAAAATATTTTCAGGGGTTCTTTAAGGAGATGTTTGGATTGAATTAGAGAAATAATAAACTGTTTCGGTTCTATTTCTCTCAGATGAGTCAGTTTGGTGTGGTCGGGGGCGTCATGGTAACTGTCAGGGATGATAAATTAAAATAATGACATTACTGCTTAGATGATAAATATTTTTATAATAGTCCATTTCGTATGTTTCTGCACAGTTATAGCTGCATACTGTCATCACCTTCATGGACCTTTAATTTTTAATTTGTGAAAAAAGCCAATAAATTAAGTTATACATGAATTTAAGGGACCTTTAAAAAATATTCTCTTGAGTAGAAATTCTTGAATATGGCAAAAAAAGGTATTTCTTGTCTTATTGAGAATATTTTTTGACCAGAGTAATCAGATATTGTGACAGGCGTAGCTTCAAGCATAAGAAATAGGTGAGTGTGACATGATCTCCAGTGTTATTAACCTTTATCTTAAACAGGAAGTTAAACTCCTGTGATTAAGAATCTTTTTGTGGGCTGCATTAATTTAGCGTGCAGGCATAACCGGAGTTCCTATGTTAAACCTGCACAAGCACAGGAGAACATGCAGACTCCACATAGAAGGGTTTTACTTTGAAGGGTTTGAACCTGGGAACCTCTTGTTGTGAGGTAGCAGTGAGCCATCATGCTGCCATTTAAACAGCCACGCCCACCATCTGATTCAACCCAAAAGAGCATGCTGGAGGAAGGATATGGAATTTAAAAAACTCCCTCGCTTCTTTCTTTAAAGGTTTGGTTTTCAAAAAACAACAAAACAAACAAACAAACAAACAAAACCCTCACTGGGGTAAGTAATTAATTTGTTTTGGAAAAGGCTGTAGTTATGATTATTTTTTTAAATGAGCAGTTTTCACTAAGTTATTCCCAGATTACCAAATCCTATTATTATTAACTTAAATTGAAATACAAGTAATTAAATAAATTAAAATAATTAAACTGTCTAAACTTGAATTTTATTAAACAACCAAAAGATGTCTGGTAGTAGAAGTTAAATTAAAAATGGCTGTCGGCTGTTTGGCTCTGTGACCTCACTAAAGACTTTCCTGAGTGTTTGAATTCTTTTTTGTTTAACCCCCACCTGATGTTCACTATTTAAAATATCATTTTCATTATGGTTAAGAAGTCAATTTTAAGCCTTTTTTGGTCTTTTCATCCTTGAGTCTAGGTTTTGAGGTACAAAAATCCAAATTACAATCCTTTCCTCTCCATGAAAAACAGTTTTTAGTGCCTAAACATAACAGCAAGTAAAAACAAACATCATTTTCTCCTTGCTGATATTCATGTGATGTACATCACCACCACCACCTGCACAGCTTCTTAAAACAAGACTTTGTAGCTTTGTGAAAGATTATTTCTCAGTTTTTTCTGAAACCCAAACCAAAACTAAGACCAAAAATAAAAGGCCAGTGAAAAAAAAATTAAAGTTCAAGTGGTGTAAAAGAAAAGTTATATGACAGTGTCCCAATGTGCAGTTCATCATCTCTCAGTGAGCACCTGACCCATTCATCCACCCCAACCTCCTGCCTCTGTAGACTTTGTGGACCACGGCTCTAATAGAGGGCACGGTCACTTGAACATGAGCCATCCACTATGTCATGTGATACACAACAGCCCACTAAACAAACCAATAAGGAGCCATCATCAGCTGCTGCATGAAGTGTGTAACCTCAGACTGTCTCAGTAATGGTGAGATGGGATCTCTGCAGGGACCGTGCCATCTTTAGAGGGGTCCATTGTTCTTATAGTGGCTGAAGATGTTTAATTCTGTGTTTCTCTGGTGGCTTTCCTTTAAGAATATCTGTTTGGATGAGTGAACCGAGGGAAACCTGCGTAGCTTCTCGAAGCATCAGCTGAATCTCTGACCTGTCTGTTCGTGGTTGAGTTGCATAATGCAGCTAATTGCTAGGTTTAGTTTTAGTGGCGATTTGGATCATTAAAAGCTTCAAATAAAAAAAACACTTCCTGTTAATTAGCTGAAGGGTGCTTGAAGATTTAGTTGATAATTTCAGGTCCTTTATCATTAAAGAGTGAGTGCTTCAGAGTCTGTTTGATTTCTGGTTTATTAACATATCTGTGGATTCATTTCATCTAATGAGTGGGAGCAGGGCGGTGTGATCTCTTCACCACCGAGTCAGTCTATTTTTATTTGTCTATTCAGTTTTAAATTTAGTTTTTAGTTCACTTTACTTTCTGTTCCTTTTCAAAATGTGAGTCCCACGAGGTGAAGACAAGCATTTAGTCAATAAAATATTAGAAGTAATTGATTAAAAAAATTCAGCTGAAGAGAATATTGAAAAGCAAAGTCATAGTCAGGATTTGTAACCACAGTAATATCACAAAGCGCTGTTTGCTTTTCATTTTTGAACTAATTTGTTTTTGTGTTTCAGGATGAAAAGAATTTTTTTCCCCCCTTTTTAATAGGCCCGGAAAACCTACAGGTGTTAGTGGGAATTAATCCAAATCCTGCAAATTCCTTATAAATCCTTGTATTTTAAAATGGCTAAAAACAAGTTGTAGCGGATAAATGAAGGATCAGATTGACGATTTAAAATGATGGAGGGTACCGTCCGAATCATTTCTGAAAGTTGTTAGTTTGATTGAGCGCTGGTCTTCAGTTTTTTTGAGTGTGAGATGTGTGACAAAGATATGAGCTGTGTGTGTGTAAATTCCTGCTGGGTGGTCGAATTCTGCAAACAAACACACGCCGAGCCCATGGCCTCAAAGACCGCACAGCCTCCACATTTATCCCATTTATTCCCCCCGAACACTTTATAATGGACGGACGGACGGACGGACGGACACACACACACACACACACACACACACACACACACACACACACACACACACACACACACACACACACACACACACACTCTTTTTCTGCTGGGAATACATGTGAGACTGCTGGGAGTTGTCATGGTATTCATCGTGCTCCCTTCAATAGACTCTCCTCTATTCATGACCACACACACACACCCGGCAGTTTAACCCATTCCCGTGGTCAATATCTACAATTAGCCTCTGTTTATTTAAACTAAAAAAATTAAATATTTAAATAAAAAAAAGATTAAAAATAATTTGCAGTAAAACTTGTAACTAAACTCATCTAAATGTGATAATAAAAGGAATTAAGATAATAATAAATGGATTTAAAAAAGGCAAAAAACTGGTAACAATCTGTTAAAATAAAAGAAATCAAAATGAAACATAAACAAAATCACAATAAAATACAAAACACACACATATGAATTAACATAAATAAATAAATACATAAAATACAATGAATTTGAATAAAATTACACTCACAGTAAAATTCAGTTTTAAAAAGAAAATAAATGGTAATAAAACGTGAAGTGTTAAATCATAAAAAAAATATATAATGAGAGTGCAGTTTCTCGAACAGTGAATTAAGAAGTAGATATATAACTAAATAAAAATATATTTTTTATTTTTCTCATATGTCAGCTGATAACACAATGATTCAGGTTCAGGTTTTTCATTTTGTTTGTAAAATAATAAAACATAATTACCACATTTACAGCCTCCAAACAAACACATTGAATATTATATTTTTTTCCTCTTTAACCGAGAAATGTGACATAAAAGAGCAGCTGAGACACCAAACTGAAAGAATACATGGAAAGAGGGGCCTGAAAAGTTCTTTCTGAGTATGCTCACTAGATTCAGCTGCAGTGTAAAAATTTTCACATGCTGCACAGAGGAACTGGATGAACTAGTTCACTGAGGAGAAACCAGTAAAACACACATTGTGATATATTTTTTAAACTGTTATTTATTTCTTATATTTATACATAATATTTATTTATTTATATTTTTAGATTTATCTGTTAATCAGCATCTGATTCAGAATTTAAAAAAAAAAAATCCATAAGGGAGAGGGTCACATTTAGCTTTTTTTGATACATTTTTTTTTTCTTTCTTTAGCTTCTTTCTTTCAAATTGTGGGCCGGCCCCTGATGGGACACAGTGCACTAATAAAAAGGGTTAAAATGTGGAGTGCAACACTGCTGAATGAGTGTGACTTTTTTGACTGAAGTTCACCCTGGATCCACCGTTCTTCATCCTATCATATTTTATGTCTTTGTTTTCCTTATAAAGGCAAGATTTCTCATGGATATCAGATACTTTACACACCTGGGGAAAACATCAGATGCTCCCTAATACAAAAAGAACAAAAAGTTAAATTATAAATTGAGCTGCATTCATTTAAAAACCTGTAAAATGTAACATTTTAGAGAAGAAGAAAGTCCCAAAGTCCCTGCTGGAAGCTTTAAATGGATATCCAGTCCAATGCCGCACAATTATGAATTCAGACTGCCCCCTGCTGTCTAGGGAAGGACCTGCAGCTAGTACCACTGAGGCTGGATATTAAAAATCCAGGACAAACAACACCCTCCCAGAGACTCAGAGATTCATTTCCTTCATAATACGATTAAGTGAAGATCAGGGATGGATCTGAACCACAGAATATTTTCTGTGGACCATCTCCTTACAGAGTTTAGTTCCTGTGTAACATAGGAAGTTTATATTGTGTTGATTTGTTGTGTGTTTTGCTTACAATGAACTTACTTTTTTTTTTTTTTTTTCCCCTGTCCCGTTTGGATCTTTAGCCATCAGAATTGTTGTCTTTAGGCCAAGAGAGATGCCAAGCGGATTTACTTTACCAAGTGGATCATCATGGCCTTGCCATATTGGTCCATTTGATTGACCTTTATTATAATTATGTATTTATTTTATTTTCGGTTGTTACAGTCGGGACAGACATGACTGGGGGATAGGACAGGGAGAAAGAATGAAAGAAAGAGAGGGAGAGAAAGAAAAATAGAGGGGAGAAGAGATGGTGAGAAAGGGGAGAAGAAAGAAAGAGAAAACAAACAAAACACCTGGATCACCTGTATGGAGAAAAAAAAACAGAAGAGAAAACAAACAAACAAAAAACAGCAACATAATAAATACAGCACCATCACAATAAACTAGCTAGCAGTAGATAACAGTAGATACTAAATATTAAATGTTATTGTACAGCACGCAAGATAGACAGCGCACAATGTGCTTTGAGGTAGCAGCCAAGAAAGGTGTAGTTTGTGTCTGTGAACACCCGTGTGTACACCTGTGTGGATAAGCATGCTTGTATTCCAAAGGTTTCTCCATGTAACGATCTGCTAGGGAGTGTGGGGAGCCATAGCCCCGTCCCCCAGGGCATGAAGCAGGTATGGAGGAGATCCAGGCCCCAGACATCCAGAGGCCCCAGAGTACGAGGACCCAAGGAGGACCACCAAAGGGGGGGAACCGTGCCACCCTCCTGGGAAGAGCTGAGTAGAGCCCCAAACGAGAGGTCACCCAGCAGCCACGGAGCAGAGGCCAGAGGGGGTTGCAGTAGCGTGCCCGCGGGCTCTGCCGGCAGCCAGCTGCGCCAGAGAGGACCAAGCTTCAGGCCCAGAGGCCAGAGGCCTGAGGACACCCCACCCCCCGGAAGGGGCCCAGCCGGGCCACAGGCACCAGGCCCTGCCAATCGGCCACCAGGAGTGAGCTGGTACATACATGAGTGCCCAGCCCCAGCCGACAAGAACCACCAGCACACCAACGTCTGAGGGCATCAGCCACCGGCAGGGAGTGTGGTGAGGGGAGATAGGCCTCCGTACTTTGGAGGGCCTGAGATGTTCCCAGAGAGGTCGAGTCTAAGGCCCAACCTGACATATAGACACAGACGAACAGGCGCACGCAGACTCAAACGTGCATTCCCACCCCCATATACACAACCAAATACTCGGCACTTACCCAACGTGTAGACAGACACAAATAGACACTGCACAGACAATCACACTCCCCAAACATACTCTATATCCCAGGTCCAGGTACCCCCGCCCCCCGAGGGGCAAGCCGCACCTAGACCCAGGAGGTGTAACCCTTCTCTCTGGGGTGGAGGCAAGCGGACCACCTCCTTATCTGCAGTAGCAGGGAGGCCCCGCATCGCAGACCCCAATCTGACGGCCAGCACCTCCTCCCAGCCCCCCAGCCCTGACGGCTAACAGAACCGGGGTGAGTGAAGACCCCAAATCTCCCTCCGCCCGCTCATATGTAGTGTTGCTGTGTGCTGTTCTAAAGTGCATTTAAAACACAGGAGGGCATGGTGCTTCCTGCCAGAGAGCAGCACGGCTCCTCCCGAAAACCCTCAGTGTCTATATGCATTAAAATTGAGGGTAGGGCACCAGCGCCAGAGGTGGGTTGGAATACACCGACCATCCTCTGGTCGGTACAATGAACTTACTAACACAAAAGGAACTCTTTAACTCCCCTAACTTGATTTGATACTTTGATACTTGATTAAATCTGGATTTGTGTAAGAGATCTGTTTGGTAGGAACTATTTTACTATTACAGCAAACCATCAGTTTAAGAAATGTGTACAAATCCCAAATAGCAGACACACTTGGTTTGTAAAGGTTTGTAACGAGAAAAACCTGAATGCAAAATGAATGGACGAATCATTGTGAGCAGGGGACGTCTTCTAGTTTCTGAATTTTTTATTTTTTTTTTTAATTATGTGGCAAAACAAAATTGGCCAGTGAAGCCCTGCTGGGTGTTTAAATGTTCAGACAGTAACAGTGGATCTTGTCTCCAGTGAGGTGGGAGCGGAGCTGTAATGCAGGCAATCTTCCAAAAGGAGGCGCCGCTACATTAGAAACCAGAGTCAGTCAGGCAGTATTTAGCGTTTCTTACTGAGTGTGGCAGTTAATAGTCACAGATATTCTTTTAAAACTGTGGAATTTAAAATCCCAAGTGAACATTCAGATGTTGCTTTTTGAGATTGTAACAGCTCAAATCAAGACCTATGATTTAAAACATGAATCATAAATAAAAGGGAAAAACAGATCAGTGGATGCTTTCAAATGAAGGGAATGAACTTGGTTTAGGAGCACCCTGGCTCCTAAACCAAAGAAACAAAAGTCTGGTGTGAGTGAAATGTGCGGTGTAGATGAGGAAGAAAGCGGTAATTAAATATATCTGCGTACAAGATTAAATAGAATATTTAAAATCTGAGAAACAACGATTTCAAGGCTCCTGGGCAGCCTGTGTACTGAAGCAGTGCCCGAAAAAGGTTTTTTCATATTTTACATTTCATATGTTATGACTGTTTTGCAAAGTACTTTGTAAAAGTTATAATCCTGCTTAAGTCAAAAAGATAAAGTTTTCACATCAAACATACTTAAAGAACCCAAAGTAAAAGTACTCATCAGACAGAATATTATTGGATCAATTTTACTGTATATCACTTTAATGCTAAGGTTGGAAATGATTTTAATCATTTGCATACTGCTCGGCAGTTTTAGCTATAATGAAACAGATTTGTTTATTAGTTTATTTATTCTGTAAAAAATAAAATCTCTGGGTGCCTCTGGAGTGACAGGTGCTGGTGTCATGGGCCGAATAAGATCAAGAGAAAAAATTACCAAAACACTGAAGGGGCTAAGCACATGGGGTTGGAATTCAAAGGCGCAGCACAGCGACTCAAATTATAGGACTACAGCTGCCTATGCGGGCACCATAGACTGTATATAATAGATGGACGTCGTGTCACCGGCTGATTTTTGGTTCTGCATTTTGAAGCCTCAAGATCGATGTTTTGGCCACTGCTGTGCTGCATTCAATGAAACCAGAAGTTGGCTTGTATCAATAAGAAGGTGCTAATTTGCTTCACAAAGCTGTACAGGTGCTGCACACAGACACAGATAGTCGCTAATTAGTGCGAAATAACAGTTTAATAAAACTCCACAGGTCATAATATTAATGAGACAGCTGCAATAAAAATGCACAGACATAGAGAGACTCCACTACAGTGGCTGCTTTGACATGCTCATTTACTGAGTGAAGGACAACCAGGCGACTGCAGCTACACGTGCCTGTGTCAGCTCACCTGCCAGTCAAAGCAACCACTGCAGTACCCACCAGGTTCAGATCGAATAAATAGAGAAAACTTTATACACTTTTTGTGAAGGGGAAACAATCTGCAGAGGTCAGTTCTGTAAACACGTTTACTTCAGCTGTAAATTAGTGTTTTAATGAGGGAGTCTGTGAGGAATCACTCGCTTTTAGAGGCAACCTCAAGTGGGCATTAGGGGATCTGCAGGTTTTGTTAACTAGATGCTGGTTTAGTTTTGCAGGAGGATGACGGTTGGTACCAAACAACCTGTTCTTTGTTTTGTATTTAATTGCATTAATGAACTGATTTTGTGGAACAGCAGTCTAGCACTGCTGTGTCCTTTGTGACTCGATGGGAATTTGACCTGCTGTGTTCAGTTACCCGTTTGGACTGCGTACATTACAGGTGGGTTTAATTTTGCAGTTGAATCAATGATCATAAATAAAACTATAAAAGAAATTACAAGTGGTAATGAGCCTGGTTTTGTTGTTGTTGTTTATTTCTGGACTTTTTAAAAAAAAAATCTTTGTGGTGCCTTATTATCTTATTATTTATTTGTCAGTTCTGTTTAACATGCACACACAGATTGGCTTTGAACAAACTCTTTCCAGTGACGTAAGTTCATTGCGTTGTGTCGTCCTTTAAACAGATCCTTTGGCAGCTGCTGTCCTCTGAGTCTGGGGGGAAAGAAAACAGCTCAAGATGAGTTCAATGTCAACATGTGGACATGGGAGAAAAGAAATCCAGCTTTCAGAGCCCTTCAGGAACTCTCGTATTTCTGATGACAGCCTGCAAGCAGGAAATGAGGAGAAGGAAGAGGACGAGGAGGAGGTGGTGGTGGTTCAAATCTCTTCAGATCGCTGCAGGCTGCAGTCGGAGGGTTGGATGGTGGAGCGGTGAGACGTTGTGGACGGCAGCTGATGGGTGAGTTTGATACAGATTTAACCTGAAGGTGACTCTGAAGAAGAGAAAAGGGATTTATGTGAGATTTGGAGGAGATTTCATCTTTGCTGGAGTGTTTTATTGAAGAAAAGCTGCATTGTTGGTGCTTGACTATCTTTTAAAATGTGACACGGTGTAGCTATACCAGCAGCAAGTAAAGTGAACACAAAATAAGACACTGAGGTGCTTTTAAACTAAAATGAGCTGATCTGTGTGCTACAGCCTCTTTAAACTGTTGTTGTGCATTAATAACACTTTCAATAAATATTAAAAGTGTTTTCAGAGTTACAAAAACAACTGTTAGTATGCATACACCTATAAAAGAATCCAGAGTAGACCGGAGATTATGCAGGGTAAAGGCAAGAATTATATTTGATAAAAAAAACCAGACTAACAACATGAAAAGTAAGGAGCATGTTCTTCACTTCTTTACTGTTGATGAGAAGTTCCCAAAGATGAGCTTTTTTTTTTAAAAGTAAGTTTATGAATTTATCACTCAGTGTTTGCAGAAACATGTTGGTGGAGAGCTTTAGTCTGCTGCAGTCAGTCAAATTAAACTCCTTCCTTCCTCATTTATCTAACCAGGAAAGCTGCAGGTGAAATGAAGAGCGCGTGCTAATGATGGGCAACAAGAACAATAAATATAAGATTTTTAAAAATGCCTCTGATTGATGATAGATGTGCACAAACAGTGAGGACAAAGTGAGAGTCTAGACTCCAGTGAATGCATTTAAATGACTGTTACACGACTTGTCAGAGCAAGACACGGCTTCCCCAAAACATAAACGAAGTATTAAGAGAACAAACTGGTTCATTCAGCAGTGATTTAAATTCTCAAATAAATCATTTTTGCTGCCCACATGTGAAAAGCTTTTTTGTCCTATTAACACCCAGAAATCTCCTCAAATGGAGCCAGAAAAGTTTTAAGGCTGAATTTTAAGCTATGAGAAGATTCTTTTAGTACAGCAGCTGAGCAGAAACAAACAGGAAGTGCAGAGCTGTACTAACACCACAGATGAGTCCTCAGCTCAGCTGCGTGTAGAGTTAACAAGAAAATCTGATCTATAATTGAAGAGTGGATTTAATCTGTGCACACAAACACACATCAGCCTCATCAGCCAGTAAAATCTCAGCCTCATTTAATGCGTTAAACATTCAGTCATTTAAATTAATTTAATCTACGTGTTTAGTATAAAAAAGCTGGAGATTGAGACAGAAGATCAGAAACAAATTACAAATTTGTCGTTTTTTCGGAGATAAAACAAACATTTTCAAGTTTCTTTATGTGATATCTACTTGGAAAATAAATCCATAACAATAAGCGTTTTATTAAAGTTTATTTGCATATTTTACAAGTGAATTAAACTAAAATATACTAAAAGTCTTAAATTAACGTTAATAACATGTATTAATGCCATGGATGACGTAATAAATTTAATCATTATTCAGGTTAAATAATCTTCAGTCATTTGTTTAATGTTTATTATTTAAATAACAGTTAAAATCTGATTTATGTTTAATCAGGAAAAACTAACACGGTCACACATTTAACGTCGTTTAACGGAGACGTTTATTTTGAGAACAGGGTTTATAACTTTCTTAAAATAATAAGAAGATGCTTCCTCCGAAGCCTTTAAACCTGCTCCCGCTTTACATCCGAGCGGCTCGGTCACACCTCTCCCCCCGTGTTGCAGAGCAGAGCTACGGGGAGGTGAATCAGCTCGGCGGGGTGTTCGTGAACGGCCGCCCGCTGCCGAACCCGGTGCGCCTGCGGATCGTGGAGTTGGCGCAGCTCGGTATGCGGCCCTGCGACATCAGCCGCCAGCTGCGGGTCTCCCACGGCTGCGTTTCCAAGATCCTGGCTCGCTACAACGAGACCGGCTCCATCCTGCCGGGGGCCATCGGCGGCAGCAAGCCTCGGGTCACCACTCCCGCCGTGGTGAAGAGCATCCGGGATTACAAGCAGGGAGACCCGGGCATCTTCGCCTGGGAGATCCGGGACCGGCTGCTGTCCGACGGGGTGTGCGATAAGTACAACGTGCCCTCCGTTAGCTCCATCAGCCGCATCCTCAGGAATAAAATCGGGACTCTTTCTCAGCCGCGACCCTGCGACGGCATCAAGGCGGGCCCAGCCCCGCTGCAGTACGGCCCTGTTTACCCGTACCCGTCCTACAGCGGGCCCGGGGCCCCCTCCGGGACCAGAACCGGCAGCGGCGCCGCGGGACACATCGGCCTGCCCCGGAGCTGGCACAACTTCCTGGGCATCAGAGCCTTCATGGAGCCGGGAGGTTGGTGGAGACTCTTTATAGTTCACACTTAACACTCAGTAAAACAATTTTAAAAATCGGATTTATGCATTAAAACATTTAAATATTGTTTTAAAGATCTGCTGGTTTATTCAAATAAAACAAACCAATAACTAAATTCTACTTATATCTTTAATTAGTTATTTAAAAATTGATAAGATTTGATTTTACATGATGAAAATTATTAACATTTACCTTTTTAAATAATCTTATCATAACAATAATAAGTTTGATTAGAATAATAGTTATCCTCCTGTTAATTTAAGCCTTAAAAGTCTGAATCTAAACCTTAAAGTTCTCCCGACTTTAAATGAAAACATAACTTTAGTCCACTTTAGACTAAAATGAATTTTTCTGTAAAATTTGTTTAAATCAAAAAATTGTGTGGAAAAATGAAATGAATTAACAAATGTCTTTAATGGGTAGGTGAGCAAATCAGCAGATTATTATTGTTATTACAAATAAGAAAAATGGGTTTATTTATTTCCTCACTAGAATATTATTGTACATTTAAATTGTCAACATGAAACTGTGAAATATTCATTTCCAAAATCATCTTGACTCTGAGAGTACATTTCAACAGATGAGAGGCGCAGATTACAAGTTATTCATACACTGTGACCTCAGTGACCTTTTGATAAACTAACAGAGTCTAAAGACCATCATTCACTGCAATCTAATCGTGCTGTCATGTTGTTCCTGATTCACATGTTAAATATTAAACGCTCGCATTTCTGGTTGAAAGTATCTGGTTTGGAATCAGCTGAATAAAGATGAGGTGATATTTTTGTATTTTGTCAACAGTTACTGTCGAAGTTTGAGATCAAATTTTCTCAGGTGACACGATGGTTCAGTGGTTGACGCTGTCCCCTCACAGCAAGCCCAGGTCTGGTGTTTGAATCCACTGGACTGGCCTTTCTGTGGCAAACTGTGATGTTTGTAGGCCGTGTGTTTGTTCTCTCTGGGCACTCGAGCTTTAGGGTTAACCGGTGATTCTTTGTTGGCCGTAGGTGTGAACGTGAGCGTGAATGGTTGTTTGCCTACCTGTCCGTGGCATAATCAGCATGAAGTGGATGAGCACTTAAGAAATTACTAAATATAAAGATTTATTAAATAAAAAATAAACTATAATAAGTCTGTGAGCAGCTCATCGTCCTCCACATCTGATCTAGATCATTAATCTTCTTCAGCTCTGCTTTATTTTTCCTCACAGAAACGTCTCGATTCACAAAGCTCCTCTGTAACAGCACCCGCCCTGATTTATCTGAAAGCTAATCAAAAATTACAGAATATTATTTACTGAGAGCTGTTTTCTACACATGTGTAGTTAAGGAAACAGATCCCAGTAAAAACTTTGGTTTAGCTTTCTGACAGCACTCACGGATGGGTGCTAAACTGTGTGTAGCATATCAGACTTCATCCATCACTGACACTGGTGTTTGCACACTCCACCAACCTCATTAAATATGAGCCAGTGTGCAGTGTTTAACATTAATATGATGGAAAATAATTCTACAGACTCACACAGGAAGTTAAAGTTGTGGAAAGCACAAAACTTAAAGAGTGAAAATGAAAACACTTCCTGTTTGTTCACAGTTCAAGACGTAAATATCAGCAGACACACGGACATTAAACCAAGTAAATATTAATTATATGAAGGCATATATGAAGATTTGAGTGCAACATATTGTGGATGAGTTTCAGGTTAACGTCACTTTTATCTGTCAGGTTAACTTCTCAGTATTACTATCTAAAGATGTGCAGCACGCACTGATTCAACACATGCGAGGCCCCGGAGATCATTTTGATAAAAAAACCCCCAAACAATTCATATAAGATCCATGCCTGTTTTACAAATAATGACTGAACAGGCTCAGACTGAAGCCGTGCTTCTATTTATGCCTGGCCTGTATAGTTATCATTAAAGGTTCCCTGCCAAACAAACTAGCAACAATATTCTCACATGTAACCCTCAAAAATACAGTTTTGATGTGTATTCAGTTACGTCTGTGGTCCTTCTGTCTTAACCTTTGGATCGTGAGGCTTCATGCTTTCACATTATTTCTCTGAATGATTTTAAATGTATCGATGCCATTTAAAAAAACAAAACATTAGCAGTACGTTCATTCAGGGTGCGTCTAAGCAATGTGATGCTCCTCAACAATCAAACTGTCGTGCCAAGTAAATCCATCCTGTCGAATTCTGCACAGCGCACATTTATCTTTAAAGCAACAAACTATTATATATTTAAATGTTTGCCTTACCACACCTAACACTGGACAAACAGAAGTGAGCATGCAGTAAAAACGAAATTATTCCTTATTTTATTTTCTCCCTCCATCATGTGATTAGAGAAACACAAACTAACAATAAGCCAGCCACTCTACATCAGCAATGTCTGCATGCAAACCAGATCCAGGAGATCTTATCAGAGAGTGGAGTCTGGAGTGCACGGAGGTTTCTGAGGTGGTTGGCAGGTAGAGCGCCCGTCTGTAGGTTTAGTCTGTGTGTGTGTGATCCAGACAGTTTCCATGTTGCTGCTCAGGGCTCTGCAGGGTCAGACCATCTGCTGCAGCTCTTGTTGTTCTTCTGGAGGATGATGGTACTTCTTTATGACTCTGCCTGGATGTTTGGGCTCGTTGCTCTCCTGCAGAGTTTGAAGTTATTGTTTTTGGGTGAAAGGTGCCACAGAAAAATGTTTTTAGCTGCTGAAGTTCTGCAGCCACAGAGGAATGAACTGCCTCAAATCCATCAGAGACGCTGTTAACCAAAGCGTTTGTTTGTACAGCACCTTTTCCAGCACCTTTTTCTTTTAAATTTTATATTTTTTCCCCACAATTTCTTTTTATTTTGTTTCTGTTTCAGTAATATTTATCCTGTGTGTTCCTGGTGTTGCTCCAAAATTAAATAATGTGGAAATGAGAAAAATATTAACTGAACCATTTTATCGTGCATAAGTGTTTTGGTTAACAATTACAAAAAAGCCTTCGACTGCTGTCCTTCAACAAACCCTAATATGTGTTATTATTGCTAATGTTAACCTGAAGCAGGCCAGAAGTGGCTCCACTTCTTGTCTTCTTATTCCACCTTAAACTTTTTAATTCTATTATGTTTTTATTTACTTTTTAAATTTACTCTGAGTGGACTAATTTAATCGTATTTTTTGATATGAGCCACTTTGCTTTTTGAAAGTGCTTTCTCAAATATCCTTTGCCGGGCCGGTTACCTATCATGTACTTTCAAAAACATTGACCTACATCAATATTTAACGTGTTGTTCCTCCAACAAGTTTATGAAATTTGATTTAATAGGTTTTGCACAAACGACTTTACTCTAGTCTGATGAACAAAAAGACAGATAACTGTTAGAACATCGGTTCTCTACTTGTCCCACTGATCTCTGCTGAATCAGTTTGCTATGAAAAACATTAAGACTGTATAATTTTTTTATGAGCTATATCATTTTACATGTTTTTTTAAAGGTGTGCCTGGATCTGATGGACATCCAGCCAGAATGGAGGAATGGACCAGCGTTCCCAGCATGACCAGTATGAGCAGCAGATCGTTTCCGTCTGGAATCAATGGAGTCGAGAAACCCAACAACGAACTGGACATCAAATATCCACAGCAGGTAAGTAACCTGAACATTACCTGCAAACAAAGTGTTTTTGCACAAGGAACACTTTTAACTGCAGGAAGGTACAAATAAAATATGACTTTTATGTTTATTTTGGCAGTAAAACAGGAATAAATTCTGACTATGAAGTTAAACTGGTCAACATGTCACAGGCTTTACATGAACTGGAAAATAAAAGTGTGATTTACAGCACACAAATGAATTTATTAAAGGCAGAATCCTTCTATGTCTGAATTTTGCTTTACTTGCTGCTATTTTGCCATTTGCTTGTTCTGCTTTGATGATAGTTGTCAGTCCTGATTGTGAGGAGAGCCCTGATTGGCTACAATCCACCAGCCCCTCTCATGTTTTCCAGTCTTTCGGGGAAAGTAGAAACAGCTGTTAAACTGAGACTTAGAAATACTCCAGTGGAAGTTTTGAAGAAGGAGCCTAAATTCTTGGATTTTCTTAAAAGGTTGTCTCAAGTGTCTTTAGCTCATTAATTTCATCTGTGTGTTAACCTCTAACAGCTGCTGATGTGCACAGAGCATATAGAACAGCTGTTGTAATGTGGACGAATCAAAAGCGAGTATTTTACTATTTACTTTGGAACGAAAGGGAAAACAAGGACATTTAGAGAAAGAGTTCTTTCTCTAAAAAATGTAAATTATTATTCATGTATTTTTTTTACTCTTTTTTGTAAATTAGGGAGATTTTCTGACTGTGCAATTTTAAAAAATCAGAAACTGGAAGATCTTCAAAGGTCCTCCAGAAATCTCATCAGTTGAAAAAAGTAAAGCTTTAAAGGCGTTTGTGATCAGGGAGATATGCAGGACTATTTTTTAAAAAAATAAATAAACGTACATTTCAACCTAATGGCTTTTCAAAAAACGAGTAGACCAGACTCACTTATGAGAAAACTTTTTAATATTTATTAAAGGGCAAAATGAAGGTTTAAGCCATCATCGAGGTAAATTGAGAAAAAATGTCAGTGACAATATTTTTAAAGTAAGACCAGATCCAAGCATCAATCGACAACAAAGATTAGTTGATGGAAAGCGTCGGCATGTGAATCATCCTGAAAGATGATGAATTGATCGGAATGTTACTTCAAATCAAGTGGGATTAAAAAATTTCCTTTTTTCCTTGTTTTCCTCAGTCTTCATCCGGCCTGCCTGGTTACCTCTCAGCTTGTGCATATTCTCCGCCGAACCAGTACTGTGTGTATGGAGGCCCTGCAACCAACTACATGAACTCTGGACACCACTGGCAGCCCCAGTCCTCCAGTCTGACTCCCAGTTTGAATTCCAAAATGACCCCCAGTCTGAGCCCTGGAATGACTCAGAGTCTGAGTCATCCCAGCTCAGCTGCACTACAGGAAGCTGCAGATTTCCACTCCACATCTTTCAAACTTTCACAGAGAGAAGGTGAGACTGACTCAGACATCGCCTTCGAGCCAGTTCTGTGTAGCACCACATCTGGTCCAGATGGTTTTACTGTTACTGATAAACTAGCAGACTCCCACTGCTGTGATGAAAAACAAGGGAATTTCTGAGACTAAATATTAATGACCTATTGGCTTTAATTTAAAGTGAAACCATTGTGCTTATTTCACTGTTTATGTTACACCGAGCCTTGTTCAAACCCCTCAGTTCATATGAAACAAGCTCTTTGATATCATACAGAGCCGAGAGTAGAAAAGAAAAGAGATGCATAAAAAAATCATGTAGATAAGATAAAAGAGAACACATTAAAACCAAACAATATACCAATACAGTTAAAATGGGTACAGAGTCAAACAGTTTATAATCCCTAATTTAAATTGACCACCAGGTGAAAGGCAGGGTATGCTCTAGAGAGGTCACCGGTCTGCCAACCTTTCACTCTCACATTCACACATACAGGCAATTTTTAAAATCACCAGTTAATGTGATCTGCACATGTATTTGGACTGTGGGAGGAAGCTGAGGTACCCTGAGTTAATCGATAAAACCATGGGAAAACCATGCAAACTTGTACTAATTCCAAAACAACAAAAACAGAAATCTTAACAAAATTGTTCAGTTGAATGGTCTCAGTGTCAGATCACTAGGCAGTGGGGATATGTGGCAGTTAGCCATCATTGTGTTTTGCTCTGGAGAACATTTTATGTTCATTTAGTACAAGTTATAGATCATTAGCTAATCATTATCTCTATTAGTGAATTGCAAAAATAAGTGGACCTAGAACCAAACCTTGTGGGACACCTTCCGTTATCGTTAACTGTTGCTGGTCAGACAAGTAATTCCTGAACAGTAACCGGCGCCATTTTAAAAGCTTGACACGCAAACCATGATCATCTGTGTGGCCCAAAAATCTAGCAGCCTGGTGTTTTTCTTATCCAAGCCTTTATCCAGAACCTAAGTAACAGCAAAACAATGCAGTGCATACACGCCTTCATCTGGATTTATGAAACACATGCCACAGAGCATGCGTTTTTCGTATAAGAGACTCTATACTCTTAGACAAACCGGCTAATTTGGAAATTGGCCTTTAGTTATTCCTTCTTTCCTAACTTATTTTAGGGTGATAATATGACTGGTTTCCCGAAGTGTGCTGTATTTCTTTGCCCCGCAGATTCCCAATTACTCTGCCAGCCCACTGTTGATATTCAGTAGTATTTCAGTCTTTTGTAGGATGGAAGCTAAAGAGAAAGTTGACTTTTGTGGCCTGGCTGAAAACTACAGATGTATAAAACTGTCTCTCTAAAAAGCCGCAGTGCTTCTATCCAGTGTTTTAAGCTATAAAAACACATCTGAGAGAATTTATTTTCTGCTAAAAGCTGCATTTTCCTCCTCAACAACCACTAATGTGTGTGCGTTTTTAAGAAACACGACGGTTTTGTTAAGATTAAAACAGCCCCAAATTGCACAGAAGAAATAGCTCCTGGTTTTCACAGAATAAATAACATTTCCTTTATAGTTAGTTGGCTGTCCTGTGCAAAAACTGACATAATCCACACATTTTCTGTGTAAACTGTTGTTAGCAGTACATTTCTAACAAAAACAGATTAGGTTTGAAAAAAATTAATGAATTTCATAACTGTTTGCCTTTTTTCATCCTCAGGACTTGGCCTCAACAAATCTAGTGGGGAATAAAAACCCCAATAAAAACACACACAAAATATTAATGTACTGCAAAACCAAATGAAAATGAAACTCTGACATTTTAAGGGCAGACGTCTGAAATAATGAAGCCAAATCTGATTTCCCACCAGCAGCGTCAAGCCTTATTAAAGCTGCTGAAAAACACGAAGCCCACAGAACCAGTTTCTGATAACCATCAACAAACAGGTCATTCCTATTTATCCTTTGTTTAACCAAAAAATCCCTTTGAAGTTAGGTTTTTTTAAAAGGAGGATCAGGCTGGGCAGCAGGTTTCAGTATAACACACTCAAAATGAATTTAAAAACCCAGAGACGACCTTTAAAGGAAGGTTGAATAAAATACTTATGATCACTGAAACAGAGAACTCAGTCTTTCTTTCTGTAGCATCTCTGTCCATCAGTTGGAGATATACTCTTTCTCCTGTCTGTACACTCGTACCTAGAGTAAAGGTGTGTTTTGATCTGAGGTCTTGATTTTAATTAAGCCACTGAGCTATCTGTGAAATTTCTTTAAAATGGCTTTCAAAATAGCAAAGAATAGAGAGGCGTGCGTGCAAGTCCATGCACAAACTATAATTCATTTTTGCAGTTGGTGAAGTTCTTTGTCAATTAATGAGAGTTTGGGGGTATTTTAATGCTTTCAATGTCCTACTTATGACTTCTGATGCTGCCGAACTGACGCTAACACTTCGTCTTATCATCACCAGAGTATTTATTCTGCCCAGCTTGTACAATGAAAACTGACATTAAGAAAAAACATGTTTTGTAGGGGGCAAATTTTAAGAAGAACTACCCCAAAACAAACAAATTGGCCAAATATTGAACACACAAGTGTTAGATGTTTCGGTCAACTTTGCATAACTAATGGGCAATCTTGTGAGTGCCCCGATTCAGGTCAAATTATATGTGGGATAATCATTTCTATGTCTGCTACTGTGTGGATGTTAAAGGCTGTTGTGACCTGTGCTTTCAGTGGTAGAAGGAGTATATTTATCTTGCACGTGGACTTCAATGCTAGCTCTGTTGTCATGACAGTAACACCAAGTTAACCATGTAAATTGATACAAAACTAGATTACGTACATGAAATAGATCATCTTTTTATCCATGCCAACAAATCCCTTTATGATTAGATTTCTAATTCCCTTAGGGAGAAGTCTCTGACCAACAAGTGTCTATTAAAAATCCTTCAAATAATTGGGTTTCAAAGGGCTTCCTAAACTGATGGGCCACAAACAAAGTCGGAATTCTCGTTAGGCTGATACGACTGTGTGCATAGTTGATTAGAGAAGAGCTGTTTAATCTCGATAAAATAAACTGGTAAAAGAGAAACATGGTCACGATGTTGCTAATGGGTTATTTCTTGTGTTTCCTCTGCAGAGGAAGGGAAACTTCCCCTGAACAAACACCATCACTCTCCTCACAGATTATCTTCAGCCTCGTGACGACGTGGAGGAAACGCAGTGGGACTGGAGCGATGTTTAAACAGGGTCATGTTTTAGAAGATTAGTGGCAAACTGAGCTGTGACTGTGCTGGAACTACAAACCAATCTGTCCGAATCGGGACTTTTATTTAGTGATCAAAAGGTGAAGGAAGAAAACACGAAACAGACCAGAGAAAGTCCTAAAAAAATGTTTTTAGCTTGAATAAAACTAATTTGTCTTCCATATAATTTGATGTTGTTGCCACAAAAGAGAAAGTTTAAGCTGCATTTGAATTCTTGTAAAGTATTTTGGCAAAGCTGTACATATATTTTTCTATACATTTGCTTAATAAAGATTTAATAATGCAACAAAAAATGCATCTGTGCTTATTTTAGCATTAGGAGGAAAATATTTTCAGCATATTATATTAAAATTGATCAGATAAGAATCTTATCATTAAAAAACTGTAGTTATTAATTAGTGTTATTATCCAAATTGTTTTGTCTTTTTTTAAAATGCATTAAATGAGTTTGGCTCTCCTGTAATTGAAGTTTAATGACACTATTTATGGGTGCATAACAGGTAGATTTTGTTGTTTACCTTAAGCACAGCATATATTTAAGAGTACTTGATAATAAGTCCGTTCTTTTCTTGGCTTTGTCTTAAATATGGAATGTATATAAATGCAGCCTGAGGTTACTCCATGTCATTTAGTTCTGTATTTAACACCAATAATTAACGAAATCTTCGTCTGTCTGTTTTAACATAACCAAACATACCTTCGTCTGACCCACCTGAGACATACCTGGCGTGTCTGAGAGCCTGAGTAAATTCCACACTTTTTATTTTTCAGTTAAAAGTTGTTACCTGTGTAGAATTTTCTGGCTCTGGGACAATAACAATATATCTTGTCTTTTCATCTTATCCCACAGTAACTGCTGTCTACAGCAAATGTTTCATCGCTGAACAACCGTTGGCCGACCTTTTTTTCTTCCTCTTGGTTGGTTTAGAAAAATAGCTTCATGGTGAAAGTTGTCCCGATGCATTTTATAGTTAATGGAAGTCTCTACAATAATTATTTCATATTATCCTTCTAACAAAAGTGAACATTCTCAGTTAAACTTTTCAATGACCACATTATAGATTTATATTTCTGACACTGGGAAGCAGAGAGCTGACGTCTGAGAGCTGAGACATGCAACACAATAACATAGAATCTAATAGACATGAAGATCATAAACCCTTTTGTTTATAATTTTAAAACAAGATTTTGGTAATACTAGTCTGTGCACAAGTGCAATATCCTTTTATCATTTTTAGCAGAACTGTATTTATGTGTATTTATAGTTTTATATTTTATATTTTTATTGTATTATGGCTATTAAACATGGCTGTCTCTTCACAAGTATTTACTGATCAAATATTCTGTCATTCATATTTCATTTAAAAGATATATATTTAAATGAAATAACAGATACAAAAACACATACATGTGATTTGACTGCAGTGTAAGGAAAGGTCTGACTGAACCACCAGCACACGTTGAAACGGCATCAGCAGTGCTGCGGTTCTTTCTACGTACTGTGACCAGTTCTGAGATAACATCAGTGTCTCGGCCATGCATGCATGCACTCACAGGCATGTTTCTATGTCTGTGCTCAGTGACACTAACCGAGCACAGCAATAAAACGTGCATAAACCAAATTTCAACTTTAAACATAAAAACAAATCTTAAAGTGGCCTTTGAAGAAGTGGAAATGTGTATTTTTAATTCTCAATTTGCAAAATTCTATCATTTATCATTGTATTTTTTTCAAAATGAGTTTTATACATTTTTGTCTTTGGTTTCTCGGGACTCACTCATATTGTTCCAATGAGCTGTTCTCCAGAAAGATGCAACAAACAAACGAGAATCACTGCTGTCATCAAACACGTCTCACACACGTCTCACACACGTCTCACACAGCCTCTTTTCAACTGCCGATCAGTCAGGATTTCCCGAACTACAAATCAGAAGCTTAAATTTGTGTTTTCTGTCAGATGGACTCACCCTGCAGCTCACGGTGAACATTTCGGACATTTTACTGCCATTTTCTAAACAGCTAGAAATGATTAGCCGATAACAGGGTAAACGGCAGGATGATAACCACAATCAGAATCAGAATACTTTATTAATCCCTGAGCAAATTCTGTGGTTACAGTTGCTTCAAGACAGTAAGAACAGTAACAGACTGAACTAAATTAATTAATACAATAGTATTACAAAGTTACACAAAATAAGAAATAACTCTAATATATAAAAATTTGTATTATTTCTTATATTTTGTAACTTTGTAATATATTGTTTTATTTAACCATGAGGATTTTTTTTTTCAGAAACTCTTAAAAAATCAAGCAGATTGAGAATCATTTACTGACGTTTTCTGTACTTTACTTTGTGAAGTGTTATTTGCTAAAATGATTAATCTGAGATTAAAAAGAGTTTTACTGTGGAAATAAACTATGGCACACGCAAAGCACCATCGTCTAACTGGAGGTATTTATTGAGGAATTGAGACTTTCTCCTTTCCAATGCTTCTAAAAACCTTCTGAAAATATCTGTATTATATTAATTAAAATAAAATGATGAATCGCCGTCATGAATAGGTGCCACATGCACATTTAAAGAGGATGCCACCAAAACAAAAGAGGACAGAAATCGTGCCTCTGTGCATGTTGACTCAGCAGGGAGAACATGAAATGAGAAAAGTAAAGGAGAGTAAATATTTGAAAGCAATAAAGAACGCCTGGGAGTCTCAGTGTATTATATTTCATTCTATTTTGAATTCTCACCTGCTGCCTGAATTTTGTTGTTTTCCTCCATAAATTGATGCAAAAAGGGAAATGATAGAGAAAGTTGGAATGTTTGATGCTCAGAATTAATGGAAATGTTTTTTCTTTATTCTTTTTTTTAAACAGGTGTGTCAGAGGAAAGGTGCAATTGGTGGGAAGTAATGTCCTACTGTGAGATGCTGCTGTGCTTGTTGTGCATCATGCTTAGGTGTCTGTGTGTAACTCTGACCAACATGCAATGATCCAGAGGCTCCCAGCTGAACACTAAATTGTAATGAAATTACAATGGGTGATTTTTATGCACCTCAGCTATCAGTGAAACTCGATTTCTCATGTTTCATTTGCTTGACTCGCAAAAAAAAAAAAACAGAAAACAAAACATTACTGATCTTTAACTGGTTCTAAAATTCTTTTTTGTTGAAAAAGCACAAACCTCCTAAATCAGGAAAGAAGTCCAGTTTCATTCTCGTGAGTTGCTGCTGCAGTCAGGAGAAGCTTCCTGCAGGTAAACAACAAAAAAAAGTAAGATGATCCATCAGCAAACAGCTCAAAGTAAACAGAGGCTGCCCATTAATACCTGAACAATCTGAGTCCCTCTGAGACCCAGGCTGACAGAGCAAACAGCGGCTCATTGTTTCAAACTCTTTAGGAAGCTTTTGAGTCATTTAGGAAGCAACTTGAGTCCCACTTGTCTTTTCCATTATCTGCTTTGAGCTGCTCATTGAGTCTGCAGCTTTCTGTCTGTGCAGGTGGGCTGCTCACAATTTTTGTCTTCTCACACAGAAAACCAAAGCGTATAAAAAAAATAGATAAAAAAAGTAATTATGAAATGAAAATTATGGCCATTTATGGCTGGATTCATTTGCATTAAAGTAGGCATATTGTTGTCTGTTAATCTGTCTTTTGTGCTTTAACTGTTCAAACCCTCCCTTTCGTGTATTGTGCGACATGCTTTCACCTTTTTGTTTCATTGTATTTCATACCCTTTGGTTACCTTTGACATGCCAAACGTGTTGCACCGCAGTACGTGTTGCCTCATCTCTCTCACACCTACAGAACGGAGGCGCCATGAAGAAGAGAGGCAGCTCAGCGTGAAACCACTCTAAGCCGCCAAAATCACAAATCCAGGGCAGTAATTATACCAGAGATAGTTTATACACCCACTGTTCTATTAAACACTTAATATCTTAAGCCCATTTCATGTTGCGAGCATTTCAGGTCACATTTGCACATGCAGCTTTGATGAACAGTACAGAAGTGTAAAAGACTCCCAGGAGTGTGTCCAGGTGAAACATGAGTGTAAATAATGAGTTCAATTGAAGATAGCGATCAGTAGATTATCAGCAGTGTTACTAGAAATCTTCAAAACTTCAAAGAGTGAGGATCAGTTTGGAGGCAGAGGAGGATGTCTGAAGTACAATGTGATGATAAGACGTGTCATTTGGGCTGCAATTTTTAGAGTGTTTTAATTGTGTTAACATATTTTTGTGACTTAGGTCATGGTATAGAATTTGTTTTTGAGCCCAGTTTATAAAAACATCTTCCAAGAGACACATCAGACAATCAGAAATTTAATGGGTTAGGTTAAGGGAGCAGGGGTGATGAGGAAGTGTTGGGTAGGTAAAGAAATGTACAAGGACACATACTGTGGACAAGAAAGGGGAGGAAAATTGGGTGACATATAAGAGTGAAGAAAGGTGCACAGTGGACTATTTCTTGTGCAGAAGATGCAAACTGAAAGAGACAGACTGCAAGAGGGTGGCAGGGGAGGATGTAGCTTGGCAGCACTGGATGGTAGTTTGTAAAATGAGTTTGGAAATCAAGAAGAGCCAAGGAGTGAAAGTCGAAGCCAGAATTAAATGTCTGAAGTTGAAGACGGAAGAATGTTGAATGATGAGTTCACGGAGGAGTTGAGACAGGCTGGGTGGTGGACAGGGTGGTAGGGAAGAGTTATCACATGACTGGTGTGGTAAGGTAGACTGCCAAGAAGGTGTGTGGTGTATCCTCTTGGTGGTGGAAAGCGCAAATACAGGAAAGTATTCAAAGGAAGAGTTTAGCAAAAGCAGGGGCGTAATTTCCAGTGGGGTTAGGGGGGTTGTGACCCCCCCAATAATCAGACCCAGCCGATATAACCCCCCCAATAAAATTATGAATTATCTTGGAAAAATAGGCTGTTGATTTTCTTTACTCGTTTCAGTTATTACCAGCATAATAGTTGCATGTTTAATCACCTGGGAATTTACCCAGAAAGAGATCTTGACACCCCCCCCCCCCCCCCCGCCCCCCAATGTCCAGCACAAAGTTACGCCCGTGAACAAAAGAAAAAGCAGGATAGTCGCAGAGATATAACTAGACAGGAGTACACAAAGGGAGAGGTGGCACTAAGGAAGAAGAAAAAAACATGCATAGGTTGGTTAGGCAGAGATCAAACTGGAAAGACTGTGCAGCAACTTAAAGTGATGAAGGATTGAGATGGAAATGTACTAATTAGAAGATAGAAGAAGTACTTTGAGGAGTTGATGAATGTAGACATTGTCAGAGAGAAGGACAGTTAGCAAACCAGGAAGTGCAGAGGATTAGAAGGAGGGAAGTAAGGGCAGCTACGAAGATGATGAGGAGTGGAAAGGAGGTTGGTCCCAATGACATACCTGTGGAGGTATGGGGATGTCTAGGAGACAGGGCAGTGGCCTTTTTGAAAGTCAGTAGAAGCAAGACAGAACATGTATCTGAAAGAGAGAGAGACAGGTGTAAAAATTCTGAATTAGACAGTTTACAGCAAATCATCATGTCAACACACCCAGTCCCTCCACGTTTGCCTGCCGCCCAGCTTACACTGCACCCAACATGCCTGCCCCAATGGGTGGTGGGGCCCACTGAGGTCTATGCCCAGCCAACCCAGCATGGTTCTCTGCCCAAATTTAGATCTGGGGACAGTTCGCTTTAGGAAACCCTGCCAGGGGACATGCAACTCATCCATGTGAGGAGGTTTAGTTTGTTGAGGTGATTTAGGCAAGTGGTTCGACTGCTTCATTGGTGCCTGCCTTTGGAGATTTTGAGAGAAGATAGACCCAGAACCAGCTTGAAAGAATATGTATCACGGTCCGGGTGAGTGGCTGTGTGTTTTCCACTAGATTGGTCTCTGCATACAGGTGGAGCCTCAGCAACCCGTCTAAGTGTCCACACCTGTTGCTAATCTTCGTGGCTGTATTTATGTCCAGTGCTCTCAAAGAATCTTCGCTAGATTGTCTGCTAACCCTCATTAGCGCCAAGCCACTAAGTGCTGTTCATGTTAAGCCATCGTATTCTTGTTGTATTGACTGTTTGTCTCCTGTGATTTAATACTCCTTAGATTATCCATCCACCCTTGCAATTTGTCACATTCACCTGGACGCTGGTTTCTCAGTCGGTTCGCAGCCATCATCGTCGCCATTCTGGTTCTCTGCTTCACCTGCCTCGCTCACTGCCTTTCCCTCTTGGACCCACCGGACTCTCTGGACCCACAACCAATGAGCACTCACCCGGACCTCACCATCTGCCTCCCCCCATGTCGTGACCTGCCTCCGGACAAGTAAGACAAGATAAACTCTAGTTCGCTTACTGTATGTAGCCACATTCACTGCCTCTGTCTCTGTCTGAATTTTTGGTGTATGCCAGTGACACGTTATCTGTTGTCTCACACTGTCAGATTTGCCTCCCCGAAACTTCATTCTCTTCTTCAAAATGAATATCCAGTTGAAGGAGCCACACTGAAGGAGATCCACCACCCCTCACAGAAGCACAATTACAAGGACAAAAACAAAACTACTGAAAGATGGAGAATGGTGCAGGGGTGCACAGGAAGATGACCTCAGAGATTGGCCAAATTCTTTAGTTTTACAGCATGTTCTTAGAACGTTTTCATCACACGTCATACGGCAGTTATGTTTTAATGGTTTTCAAAAGCTGTAGATTAAAAAAATAATAATAGTGAACACAATTGAAGTGGGTGGAAACATTTCATGGGTGTTTATTTTTCCCCAATGAATCCTACAAGTTAACCATAGCTTCAAGATCAAGATGTCATTAAGAAGAATGTGGAAAGTCTTCAGTAGATGTGCATGCGTGGCATGTCATCCATAAATGCTGACATCATCACTGCAGATGGCAACTGCAGGTGAATTTTGCTTTTTGAACTTTTTATACCTATTTGCGACTCCACACGCTTTGCTTCTGTCTGGCTGCAGTCTTTGTCAGTGTACCGTAGCCTTCACAAAGCCCATCGCGGGCTAATTATTGCAAAACAACAACAGTCTGCTTCATGTTGCAACACTTGGAATGTCAAGTCATCAATTATGACGGCTTAGCATGTCAGACGGAGAATCTCCTCTATTCTCTCAGGTGGCGGAGGATTTCTCCTTCACTGAACAGATTTTTATTTTAGTGTTAGATCTTTTGTTACGTGATTTTCTTTGAGTTTCTTCTGTCACCTTTCTGTGCATTAATATTCTTGTCATGTCTGTAATTCCAGACAGGCAAGCTTTCTTTGGTGCACAATGTGAAGGGAATTAATTCATCTTTACTGTCGGACAGCCATTCATCCATTTTCTTAACCGGTTATCCAGTTCAGGGTTAGGCCTCGTGCTGTAATAGGTTTGTTACTAAAATGAGGTCTAGGAAACTGCTGCGGAGATTTATCGATGCATACGACAACAATAAAAAAATTCCAATATATGTGGGGATATTCCACACACTATAGAGCTCCCTGACCATGCCCATGAAAATTTTCGTAGCTGACCCGTGTATAGCAAACGCATTTTCTGTTAAAGCTGTACAGTCCCCTTTGAGTCCTGCATCGATTCTAACTGGTCAAAACTAAACTAAATGAGGAACAAACTGCGGTTTACTGGTTGACAGTTTCATGCAGGCTTTGTCGTTGTTGCAGACAAGCCATGCCATACCCAAACACCTGTAGATTTTTGGCATCCTTGACAAAACAGTAGCATATGATGCCTCAAATGAAATGAGGTTGAAATTGGAGTTGTAGTGATGGGTAATAAGATCTTACTACAGCGGAAAACAACCTTTGATGACAAAGTCCCTGTTCCAGTTTCACCTTGACACCTTTCTCCTATTTGGTGAAGGAAATTCTCTTACTAAATAAGAGAGGGTAGACACACTTTGGCAAACCTTGAGACATGTTGAATTTCTCAGATGTAAACAGGAAAATGAATCAACATCTTCTGATATTTATTCCACTGTCAGATAGATGTCCTAGGATTGTATCCACCAGTCACTGGTAAATGGGCCTGTACAGTTTCAGTCATTTTTTTAATTCTTATTTTTGATTTTTTTTTTTTTAAACTAAGATAGTCCTGAAATTAGTTAATTGGTAAGTGCATGTAGTTTCATCCATATGATACACAAAATTATGGTTAATATGCTAAAAAAAAATCTGCAAAAAGTCAAATTCACTGTTACAATATTTGTTGCAGTAATTTTCAATTTTTAAAAAAAATATTAATTATTTATTTGTTGTTATATATAAATTAATTTATTAATTTAGTAGCTGTATTTTTCAACTAGCCATTGATTTTAAATAAAGATTTTCTGTTAAAGGATGATGTGCTGGCAAAAAAACACCAGGCATTTTCCTTTTATTTATTTATATAATTGGATGATGTAGATTCAATTAAATTCAATTAAATTTTATTTATATAGCGCCAAATCACAACAACAGTCGCCTCAAGGTGCTTTATATGGTAAGGTAGACCCTACAATAATACATACGGAGAAAAACTCACCAATCATATGCCCCCTATGAACAAGCACTTTGGTGACAGTGGGAAGGAAAAATTCCCTTTTAACAGGAAGAAACCTCCGACAGGGAGGCTCAGGGAGGGGCGGTCATCTGCCAGCGACCGGTTGGGGTGATAGAAGTGTGTGGCTAAAAGTCAGTGCAGACTTGCTGCACTTCAATTTTTGGCTGGTTTTGAACAGCACTCATGAACATGTATGGAGAGGCTACAGGGGCCAGACTGGAACTGGTCCAAACCTGACGCTTTATTAAAGCCCACAGGAAATCACTTCATCTTTATTAGAGTGGAAGTGACTCCCTTCAATTTCCCCTCTGGAATAATGTGTAGAACATCCCATCAAACAGATCATGTGATTGGTTCAAAAGATTTATTTGAATGAAAATTTTACCAACAGTGAAACTTGACCCAGTTAGAGTTCAATGCTGCATGTCAGGGCAGAAAACTTCACAAATACACTTTCAAATGAAAAACAACAACTGAGAGACATCTAGATCTCCTTCTGGATCCAGGAATTTTCAGCCATGGTAATATTTGAGATGCTTTCAAAAACGATTTGTTTGCATCTCTTAATTCATGTGATGTAATCAATTTTCCCCTCATAAAGTCAACAAGACCTTTGCAAAATAGGTAAGATTTAAAACTCTTTCACTCTTTATTTAATTTTAGAAAAATATGTAAAAAGTTTGATATTTTCTAATATTTAGCTATCCAGCTTCTTTCATTTGTCTAAACATATCTATAAAGCCATAGATGTCACAACTATAGATAGCAATGGGATATTTTCAGTCTTTCCAATATATTAAAAAAATTTTAATTACACAAATTAAACATGTAATCCAAGTGGTATATTTCTACTTACTGAGATCCGGTCATCAATGAACTTACCTAGTTTAGGGAGCCTATCACAGCAGTCAGTGGGGTAAGAGGCGGGGCTACACAGGTCTATCACAGTGCTATTTATTTAGATTAAACTTATATTGGTTCTCTTATCTGACTACGGGTATGTTGGCTGACAGACATCATTGTGCAGAAGTAAGTGTTCTTTTAATGCATCTTTGACTTTGAATGACGTTTGGTAGTTGATTGCTTGCACATTTTGCAGAAAAGCGTGTTATAAGGGCCTGCCCAACCCATTTTAAAACCATTACTTTACAAATAACTTGCCAAATTTCTGTTCTCTAAACGAAGCCACATGACACTACATTTAAACAAATCAAAAGAGAAAGCATTCCCTTTGCAGACAAAGCATTGCATGATAATGCAATTGACGTTGGAAAATTGCAAACATAACTGGCACACAGAGTCAGCTTTGAGATGGTTCCCACAGATCTCACCTGGACATCTTCCTTCTTAAAAAAAAAAAAAAAAACCTTTTGTTTTTTCCAGTCTGATAGCATCTCTAATGAATAGCTGCTTGTACAGCAGGGTGCTGACAGACAGACATAACAAATCTGTGAGCGATGAGGAAATGCGTCAGATGGACAATCTCAGATCCATCTTAGCTATCTGACTGTCATCTGTTTTTCCTCACACCCAGCTGCCGTGCCATCTTTCACCTTGAACCCTCCCACAGCGTGGTTCTCTGCTGCCACCCAGGTTTTTCTGGCCAGCACTTTTCTCCTGTCTTTGTGTTACTGTGAACGTTTTCATTTGTTGCTGATGGCAGCTGGTGATAGATAATGCCATGTGGGTATCTTTGTGCTTGTTTTCCAAGCACCATGGCTGAACGATTGGTTGATATTTTGCTGAGATTGAACTTTGGGTTGGGACCAGCCTCACTACCTTCAAAAATGCAGCAAAATATAGAAATTTTTCCATACGATTGAACTGTTTTCTTGAGTACATATGAATACTCTCAAATCTGTTGCCCTGGAATAAAAAAAAAACATCAGGCTGCTGCACATTTCCATTGTATAACACAGAATATTTTCCTTGGTGACTGCAAAGCTTTATGGGAATATCAGTGCTGGAGTTCAAATCATCAATCGCATGTTTGTGTCAGTTATTTTGTATTTTGTACCTTGTGTTGAGGTTTAGCTAAGGCAGCAAAAGGCCACACAGTGACTGAGAGGTCAGTGTTCGTGTTCATGATAGTTAAATGTTGACTACAGCACATTTTTTTATCCATGCAGTGCCAAGAGCAAGCAAGAACCTGTCAAGACAAGAAAACTGGGTGAGGACATGTAATTATTTTCAAGTAATATATGAAGATTACAGTAGGAATGCTAAAACAACAATATAATTGCAATTATTATAGCCCTGCAATTCCGTACTGGCGACTTGTCCAGGGTGTACCTGCGCTGTAACCCTGCATTGATGAAGCGCAGATGGATAATTTCAACCAAACACCTGAAGCTTTTATACAGTCTATACAGTATAGAGCCATCACCTGGTTGGCACGCCATAAAGTAATGGTTCAGTGCTCGCAAAATCAATTCTTTACTGTAATATAACATGTTTGTTTTTTCTTGGTTGTGAAAACAGACCAGTGGCTCCATTCCAGCTATCATCCACAGACAAACCAAATTAACCACCTCACTCACCAAGTATATAATCCTCTGGGACATTTCTGTGGAAGTCCTGTCTGTGGCCTCACCTGGAATAATCTATCGCTCCACTTGTCCACTTTGTTTTTGTCTTTAGTGCCAATTTGGGATCAGACAGAGTCATAAAGGAGGAGGATGCCTGGTATGCCTAAGAGAGGGCCTACAAGTCACTACCGTATGCGTACGTGCAGATCAGTCAGATCCACTTCTCACTCAGTTTGGCTTCAAAAATGCCAACATGGTGACACTTCACTCAAGACCTCACTAACAAATGCGTGACATCACAGTTTTGTATGGAGCCTATGGCGCTGACCCTGTAAAGGACTGGCGACCTGTCCAGGGTGTACCTTGCCCAATCAAATAGAGTATTATTGTCTCCAGCAGGAAGGCACAGATGAATATTAAACCAAGCCGTACTTAGAAGGTTTTGGTATCTGTATATTGTTGACACTTTGTTGCTCTTTCTTTAGCGCAAACAGTACAGCTTACACTTGTTCTCATGCATTTTTGACTTTTTTCCCTCACAAATTTGTGAGATTAAAAAAACGTGTTATATCTATTATAACTGATGTTACTATTTATGTTGCTTGCAAATGTATGATTCTTCCAGATTTATGAGATTTATGAGATTTTTTCTGAAAATGTATAGATTTTTTCTAAAAAATATTTTTCATAAATTCATACATTTATTTCTTAAATTTGAGATTTTTTTCTTCTAATAAATTTATTATGTTAACTTTTTTGTCATAAATTAATCGCACTTTTTATATACCTTTAACAGCTTCTCGATGGGGAGAAGAATATTCACCTTACAGGAATTTTATCCTAAACTATGAACAAACAAGCACATTTTCTTTCTTTAGGTAAAGTCGGTATAAAGTCAGTGTTAGAATACCTGGGCTGTGGGTTGCTGGGCGTCTCTGCCTATCAGCACATCTTTTACCTGTGCTGCTGATCTGTTAATCCCCCCTTTAGATCTAATGGGAGGATCTGGGCTTAGAAACATCAACAGAAACTCTCACAATATTTGACCTTTAGGTTAACATCGAAAGGCTTTTAAAATAGTTGAGGAGAGAGGAGGAGGTGGAGGGGGGGATGAAGCGGTTTTTCAGGCTAAATGAAAATCTCGGGTTTCACGGTAAAATGGAGGTGACGGACCTTTCCCTTGTTGGTTAAAGATGCCATGCTGCTAACATATCATAAACTGTGACCTGTGGTTGTAAAAACTTTATTTCACCAGTTTAACTAGTAACTAGTGAGAGACTGTGCATTGTTGTGTCTTGTTCCTTACATTTTCAACTGTTCCAACGAGAGTTAAGACTTTTTTTCACCTGCACAGGTTTCCTCTTTAAAGGTCCAGTGAAGCGTGCCGAGCTGCTGCTGTGCGCCGATGCTCGCCAGGCATGTTGCAGCTGGTTTGGACGCCATGGAAAGAAAGTGAAATATGCTCATTTATGTTCCATAACTGAGCAGTTTTGTGGTGACTTTGTGTTGTTTGCAGGCTTGCTTTTATGTGTCTTGTGTTTTTCTTTTTCTTTTTTCAAAGAAAAACACACGTTTGAAAGCACAAGACGGCATCTATCAATCTCATCTAATCTATGATCTCCAAAAGAATCAGATGGAAAGGTAAAAATCTGTTTAGAGTTGTTCCTTGTTGGTTGGGCGACACCTGGTGGTAACAGCAGGTGGTTTTCAAGGTAGAAGTCATAAAGTGCTCACACAGAGTCCTTGGATTGTTGGGGTTTTCGCTGGATTATTGTGGGGTCTTTACTTTATGTGAGTGGTAAGTGTCAAATTAAGAGCCACATGAAACCAGGGACTAAGACTCTGAACATTGTCGCTGATCAGCATAGATCAGCATCTTTCTAGTGAAGCACTCAAAGCCAGTCAGGTCTAACAGTGTTTAACCTGTACGAGCTTCTGAAGATGTCAGGTTAATTGTTGACTGTGATTTACAGAAGGAGCGACTGTAAGTGAAGCTCTGTGATAAACTGGTGACTACAGACTTTGTATAAAAGTTGGATGAACTCAGAATGAGGTTGCGACTGGTTTTGGACATTTTAAAGCATCGTGGCTATTACGATGTTGGTTTGCGTGTGCATATTTGGACAAAAAGAGGACTATTAGACTTGCTAGCTTAGATTTCAAGGTTTAATACACAAGCACAGATACATTACATGGACAAAAGCACCAGGTCACACCTCTTAATCTTTGAATTCACATGTTTTCAACACCTATGCAGTCTGCCTTTAGAAACATTTGTAAAGAACGGGTTGTTCGAACGAGCTCACTGAATTTGAGCCTGGTACTCTGGATGCAATGAGTGAGGTTTTTCTCCCTCTTAGATTCCACGATCAACTGGGATTATTGCAAAGGGGAAGTGTTAGGAACCATAGCAGTTAGTTGACATTCTTTTTATTGTTTTTGTTCCAAAGTTCAACATTAGAGGAATTGTGTTGAAAACATGTTTTATGAAATCTTTTTATGGATTAGAACAAAATTAAATTAAATTAAATACTGTGAAACATTCTGACAACACTCTGCATCTAGTCATTGATTTTAATGAATCTCTGACTCTTGTCAGCGATTTCTCTGCATAATTGTAAGTTTAATGCTGTATGAATCAAACTGAAGTGAATTGACGGAGATAAGAATGAGAAAATCCTGAAAACTCTATGGATGACTCAAGTGCTGCTCATCATATCTTTAACAGCTCCTGTGATACAAGCGGATGTCAAGTGATACAAGGATGTTGAGTGTCTGTGTTAATAAAAAACCCAATTTAAATTATTTATTGCAATAATTTGATTGATATCTCCTACTTCGTAAGGAATGATTTGACTGGATTGTAAATTGAAACTAATCAATATCAATCTATCTAATGTTTTGTTTTTCTGACCTGGGACATAAATGCCAGTGTTTGCTGGGACTTCATTGAAAATGACTCTTTAAGGAACCTTTTTCTTTATTTATTCCTCTGGGGATCTTTAAAGAACCTCTTGCAAAAAGCTGAATCTAAAAAAAGGTGTGTCAAACTCATTTTAGGCCATGGGTCTGATCTCAAGTGTAAATAACTAAATATTAAAAAAATCGCCCAGAGTAGAAAAGCATCCTGTACTCCACTGTTTTTTCTTTTTAAAAAAGTCTTCTTTTCCCTTTTCTTATAAATATTCATCAATATCTTCCATCTTTATGATTTAAACAACTTGTCTAGCTCTAAAAATAAATGTGCTGTGAGGCTAGCATCACCAATAAAAATGAAGAATATATTTCAATGGAAATTTGGAGTAGTTTATGACCTCACTGGACCCTTTGGTGGCCAGGGTCTGACCCCCATGCCAGATGTTTGACACCACCTCTATGTCAAGGATCCAGTTAGCACCTTTATTTTTGTAAGTGTATCTGTAAATGTGCCTTGCAGGCTGCATGCAACGATCTTGTCAGGGAGTTTAGAAAGCCGTGAGTTGGGCACTGACAGATCTGCGGTCACGTCGTGGCAGATTACATCACGTGGCCCTTCCGCCCGCCTCAGCAGCCCTGAAAGGACTGAATGGAAAACCCACAAGATGAAACAACCCGTATCTGAATGTGGGTCCATTGAAATATACAAGGATTAAACACCTGGGTGGTGCAGAGAGAAAACGCCGGAGCGATGGAAGTAAAAGCAGTGAGTGACAAATGGGGAGCTTAAAGGAATAGTTCAGATTTTTAAATAAAGAGATAATATCATGGCAAAGTTAGCTGTGAAAGTTGTAGTAAACAGAAAAATGAAGCTGTTCACCACTGGGAGAACCCCAACCTTTCACCCACATCTTCTCAGTTCTGGACCACACAGGGCTTCGTGTCAGTGTGTCCGGTGTTTAAATGCTCCCAGCAGAGGAAGACGAGGTCAGGAAGCAGTGCATCGCTAAAAATGGCCTCAAGAAACCAAACACACTCCTGTTATCTACAGTAAGAGCTTAGTTTAACTAGTGAGCCTTATTTTAATTATGAAAAAAAAACATGCTTGTAAGAGATGATTGAAAATAAGATGTTAGGTTTATTCAGAATCAGGAGGCAGCTGCATGGAAGATTTTTGGTTTTACTCAAGGTTACATCAAGGTTAAATCAGCTTGACACAGAAAACCATTCAAAATTCTTCTTTATTATAGCATTAAACTTACAAAGTCTTTCAAGTAATTGCACTTTCTCACTTTCAGTATCCAAACCTGCCATGCCAGCTTCCTTCCTCTCAGTGTTCATGGTCTTTTGGATCTTTTCAACCCCCAAATAGGTTTTTTCTCTGATTTCTGGAGGTCCAGAAAGCCATAAGTGTGTTTTAATTTTGCTCCAAATAAAATCAAAGAGTCTGAGAAAGCTCTGCAAAAATAATGCTATTCAACTTGTACTGTTAATAATATGGCAAGCTTTCAGTTTTACATGTTAGGGTTGGAATCAGTGAGAAAAGATCTAATCAATAAACATTTTCAAGCCCTCTGGGGCAGGATACTTGTTATCATCTTTATTGCATTTTATCAATGCAGCAAGTTTGGTTCGAATATAACATTTTATAAAAAGCTCAGCTGCTGAAAAGAAAAAATGATTTTATGCAGTGATGCTACAAAGTTACTGTTATTGCAGTAGGAACATAAAGCAAGCCTGATTTTTATTGATTCATTTGTTTGCATTTTTATTTCCAGTCTTTTAGCTTAAAATGTGTTAAATAAATTTTGTGGAAATATTAAGTGTGAGGTTGGGCAGCATAGATGATGATAGGAACACCTGTTTAAAACATTAGTAAAGCTTTTAGAAAATGTTTTGTTACATTTATGAGACTACTGATGAACCACAACACCTGCCAGATGTTCTTTTAGGCACCATGCTGCCCCAAAATAGCTCTAATCTGTCGTGCAGGGACAAGGGATCGGATCCTGAAGGTCCTGTGGGGTGGGTCCTGTGTTGCTCAGCCTTGTTCTGGAACATCCTGCTTGATGTTTAATCAGACTGGGAGCAACAAACGTATCGAATGACATATCTAAGAAATTGACTTCTGCCTGTACTCCATGACAAACCAATCTCTGAAAATTAAAAAAAAAAAAAAGCCTCACATAGAAAACCATTTAGATTAACACTTAAACCTGGTTTTCTCATCAACCTGCAGCCTTCTGATGGGTGGTCTATACTTTTGGTAGGGTTTCCCCAATGTGTGACCCCTACTGGTGCTCATGACCCCCCTGTGACCTTCTAGGAGTCACTGTGGGGAATGAAACAGATGTCAGAGAGTTTCTTTATGAGTTTCTAATGTGGAGAGTCCCTCGGCTCCTATTTAACATCACCCGTTTGTTTTCAGAGGCATTTGTTTCTGTGCCGCTAACCTGAGAAAAAGACTTGTGCTTAGAGACGAAAGCAGCATCAGTGTCTTCGATGAGTGGCTGAAGGTGCTGAAACATTTGTGATACTGGAAAACATCTGATCATTTCCTCCACCACTTGTCTCTTTGTACAAAAGACAAAGCCTTTTCTTCTTCTTCTTTTTCTGACCTGTGCAACTTTTAAGAGACACCACTCCTAAAGTCTGCATGCCAAAGTCCACTTGGACAAGAATCTAACCCAGAAACTATCCCTGATGTGTCGTTGACATCCATTTTCTGACGCTTATCTGGATGTGGGTGTTGGAGCAGCAGTCTAAGCCAGGGGTGTCCAACTCCAGACCCCAAGAGCCAGGGTCCTGCAGGTTTTAGATATCACCCTGGGTCAACACACCTGAATCAAGTGATTAGTTCTTTACCAGGCCTCAGGAGAACCTCAAGACATGTTGAGGAGGCAATTTAGCCATTTAAATCAGCTGCGTTGGATCAAGGACACATCTCAAACCTGCAGGACACCGGCCCTTGAGGCCTGGAGTTGGACACCCCTGGTCTAAGCAGAAATGCCCAGGCGTCCCTCTCCCAGCCACCTCCTACTCCTTCAACTATTCTGAGAGGAGGTCAGCTCATTTCCAAGAAACAACAAAGACCTCTTCAGCATATCCCGGGTCTACCCCAGTGTCTCCTCCCAGTGCAGATTTGTTACATATGTGTAGAGCATCACGAGTAAAATAACTGCCGTTCAGAACTTAAAAATATAAAAAAGAAATAATTAATAAATAATTAAAATATATGAAAATCTGTAATATCTGTGGGATTAGAGCAAATCTCCGTCTCAGGTAACGACATCAAAATGCGTCCTGCTCTCTTTGGCATGAAAATATTGTCACCTTGATCTAAAGTCTGGAAAAACAGTAAAAATTCCTCACCTGCACTAAAGCGGTGCAGTGGCTTTGCTGCAGGTTATAATAGCACGCATCAGAGCGAGTGAAACATGCTTTATAACAGGAGGCCAGACTCCTGTCCCGCCCTGCTCTCTGGGTTACTGAAGAGTGCAATAAATCAGTCGCAATTCATCCAAAATTATGCTGCATGGATGCTGACTTACATCAATAGAGGAGCACAAATTGCACCTACACTGGGCCTTTAAAGGGGCTACCTGTTAGATTCTGGATTGGCTATAAAAGCCACTGCACTGCTTCAGACTAGCTCTCACTCATGTCCCTCAGATCTGCTCAAACTGCTGGAGCAGCTTTCTATAGAGGGGGTCAGAGGAACATGTCGAGAGGAGCTTTACTGTTTTCAGTATTTACCTTGTATTTCAACTGTTTATTTATTATAACATTTAAAAATGAAGGACAATAATCTTACATTTTTCTTCCTTTTTATATCTTTTCTATATTTCTCACTCCCTGCCCAATTAATTGTTCGGATGTTTAGGTTAGAAAAATTATATACATTTTTTTGTTAGTGCTTTATGTTAAGAAAAATGTAACTGGTCTGTAAATATATTAACAATGATTTTTTTTTTTATAAGTGTAATAATGTTATGCTATCATTTATTAATGCAATGTTTACTGGCAGTTTTGAATTAATCTTATTGTTTGCTTGTTTGATAGTTATAAAACACTTCAGTAATTTCTTTTTTATCTTCTTTATTCTGTTTTTCAGTTATTAATGATTAATTTTTAACTCTTAATTTTATTTTTTTCTGAACTTTCTTTTGAATAAATGTATTTGTTTAATATACTTTATTTTGTGCAAAAATGTCAAACAATTTGTATTCATTTGATTATTTCTTTTGCTTTTTTCTAACCACCATGCTCCGACATGTTTTCAGTATACCTTTCTTATTTCTTGTCTTTATTCTGTTTTGTTTTATCAACACTTGACATTTTCATTATTCAGTTTTTCATGTAATATTTATTGTTTGCCAATTTTATTGATTTCATGTCTTTTATTTTTGCAGCCCTTAATTTTCTCATTTAAGTGTGTGTGTTCATGCGTAATTTTTTTTATTTACTTTTTGAATTGCATTTGATTAGTTTGACAGGTGCTGTATAAATAAAGGTTGACTGATTGATTAGCTGCAGAAATGCTGATGTGTGAGGGACTCGCGGCAGCTTTTTCTACACTAACGTTTCCATCATGTCTGGTGACAGAAAACGAACTTTAATCAACTCTTAACAGGTGGAAAGGTGTATTCATGACTTCACAGGGTTTGGCACTCATGCCAAAACAGAGCCTACACACAAAATAACTTATTTTAAATTCTTTCTATTAATAATTTACTCCTCAAAATTATGGCTGACTTATCAACATACATAACCAATATAAAAGTAGCTATAATACATGATAGGAGTCTTCCAGTAAAACACAAAACATTTACACATTTTTTTTTCTTTTCTTTTTTTTTTTATAAACCTGTCCCGTTTGGTTCTTTTGCCATCAGAATTATTGTCTAAAGGAGAAGAAAGATGCCCAACGGATTTACTTTACCAAATGGACCATCCCAGCCTTGCCGTAATGGTCCATTTGATTTACCTTTTATTGTTTATTTTTTTTTATTTATTTATTTTTTTACTTGCTAGATACGGGACAGGGGAAAAGAAAAGGGAGAAAGAAAGAGGGGGAAAAAAAAAAAACAGCGGAGAAGAGGGACGGGGATAAAGAGCAAAAAACAAAAACCAACAAAATAAGCAGACAAAAAATACATATATCGATCACCTGGATCACCTGTTGGGAAAGAAAAAAGAAAACAAGCAGAAGAAAACGAGAGTAATAGAATAAACAACATCACAATGATATATGGGAATATAACACTAAATACTTAATATTAAACATTATTGTGCAGCACGTAAGATCGACAGCGCACAGTGTGCTTTGAGGTAGGAGCCAAAAAGGGTGTAGTTTGTGTGTGTGATCACCTGTGTGTACACCTGTGAGCATGAGCGCGCTTGTATTTAAAAGGTTCCTTCATGTAATGATCTGCTAGAGGGTGTGGGGGGCCACAGTCCCATCCTCCAGGGCATGAAGCAGGTATGGAGGAGATCAATACTCCAGACATCCAGAGGCCCCCAGAACACAAGAGACCAAGGAAGACCAACAGAGGGGCAGCCGCGCCACTGTCCCAGAAAGAGCTGAGGAGAGTCCCAGATGAGGGATCACTCAGCAGCCGTGGAGCAGAAGCCAGGGGGGGTTGCAGTGACGTGCCCGTGAGCTCCGCCGGCAGCCAGCTGTGCCTGAGTGACCGAGCCCCAGGCCGAGAGGCCGAGGGCACCCCACCCCCGAAGTGGCCCAAGCGAGCCCCAGGTTCCAGGCCCCGATAAGCAGCCACCAAGGAGTGAGCCGGTGTGTACCCAGACGCCCACCCCCGGACACAAAGAACCACCAACGCATCGATGTCTGAGGGCGTCTGCCACCGGCAGGGGAAGTGGCATTTACACATTTTGTTGTTGCAAAGGTCAAACACCATCATTTAATCTCAGTATAATTCTAAACACTCTCATAAATGTACCCACTGATACGACTGAAGCGAATGATACAAGTCAGATTTCATAATGACAAACAATTCGTGTTGGACATATTTCAAGTCTTTGCTTTTGTTTCTCTTGCAGTGAGGTTCAGCTTTTATAGCCGGGCCTTGTTAACCCTTCTGCACTTTTATATCTTCATATATACGCTCTCTACCTGCTTACAGTCAGCGTCCTGTTGAACTTGACTCCTTGAGGCTCTGCAGGGTGGAGGCCTGCAGTAAAAGCTGTGGTCCAACATTAAAGGAGACGACTGATCAACAGCAGATGAGGTCGCTGACGCTCTGATCTGACATCGCATGTAGCCAGTTTTACAAAGGCGAGTGAAGCCCGGAAACACGGCGCCATTTATCTCATAAATCAGCAGGACAGTAACCAAACACTGGACCTGTGGGTGGATGTAATGTCTCCGAGTGTATGCACTGCAACTGGGAATAAAAACTGCAGCTGGTATCTCAAAACAAAACAGAAATGAAGGTGCAGCACATCCGAGGGTTTTCTGATAATCTTGTATTCCAGATGAATTTAATATAAAGTCTTGGTTGCTTTCGGTCGAAACACCTGAATGCGCAAGTTAAATATCGGATTTCCAACCAGATCAAGCATTGTACCAGTATCATTGTGACTGAATGTTTCCAGTGCAACAACCAGTAAGTTGTCTCATTAATGAACCAAAACTGTAGGTGCAAGACCAAAGCAGTTCCTACACACGTGGAAGCATGGCTTCGCTGATTCTGTACAAAAAATGCACTGAAACCTTCAATTGTACCAGGTAGAAACATCAAAGTGCTTGATTTCAACAGGCCACAAAAATTAAACTTAAAAATAAAGATTTTATCATTAGAATGACAACATATAGACTTGGAAGACTAAGCGAGATAATGTAAGCGAGACAGCAGACTGTCTCGCTTTTTAAGTCTCTGTAGAGAGTTGTGAGTGAAAGTCAGAGTACATCAGCAGTTCCTGGAATACTGAGACCAGCTCATCTGGTACTGACAACAATGCTATGTTAAAAGTCACTGAAAACATATTTCTTCCATATTTCTGATGCTCAGTTTGAACTTCAGGCAGACACGGTGAAGAAGACTCTGTGTGAATCGCTGTCATGACTGGCTGGATACTGAAGGAAGTGACCAGTGAGCAAAAAAATGTAGCTTTGATGGAATTAAACTGCTGTTCAGACAACCTGTGGCTTAAATTTGAGCAAGAGCAGTGGATGAATGCTCTAATTGTGTTCAATTAAGGGAATAGTGTTGTATTTGTATACAATATATTCATTTTGTTTTCTTTGCTCTTTTCAAACATAGTTTAAGAATTTTTAAGTTGAAACCCATTTTTGTATACAGTACTTAGTTTTGAGTACTATTACTGTTTTTTTTTTTTTTTTATGAGGATTTAGTGCATGTGTTGCATCCATTTCGTTGTTTTGAGGCAGCTGAATAGTGTAGTGGTAAGACCAGTGGCGGTCCTAGCCTGTTTGGCGCCCTGGGCGAACACTCCCTCTGGCGCCCTCCGCCCTCCCCCCCCCCCCCACACACACACACACATATGAAGAGAGAGAGAGTATGCATTGTATGCAAACGGCTACTAAACAGACATCATAATTCGTCATACAATGAGAACAGGACAAATCAACAATCAACAATGACTAATTAATATTAAAATAAGATAAGATAAGATAAGATAACCTTTATTAGTCCCACACGTGGGACTAATAAAGTCCCACGTGTGGGACTTTATTAGTATCTGTAACTAATAAAATACATAATCTGTAACATAATGTATTGTTTGGAGTTTAGTCTGTTACTGTTACTATTTTTACCATTTCTTCTTGGAGGAACTGTAACCCACATAATTTCCTTAGGGATTAAGAAAGTATTCTGATTCTTAATGTTTTAGGATACATGACCTGCCATTATCCAATGACACATCTGCTTACCTGTATCTTTTGCTCGTTTCTCCTTGTAGGAGCCATAATTAAATGTATTGAATTTTAATGATCACTGGGTTTTCATTTGTTTGGTTGCTATGGTGATGTGTAACGGGAGTCACGTGGGTGCTAGTGGTGACATTAAGAGGGCGTTGTCAGTCTGTCTTTCACTGGTTTGATTTTGACAGAGAGGAGGGCTGGGTAGCCGTAGTTTTTGTTGACCGCAGCACAACGAGTTTCCCCTTGTTGCATTAGAGCTGTGATGTTTTAAGAGTTTGAATCACGAGCCGATCACATTGCTCTGTAAACTTTTCAAGCACTTTAATAAACAAGCAAGCAATTCCACCTCTCGCATTATTGCGTACAGTTGACAGCGCGTCAGGCAAATAGGCAGGCTCCATCCCCGGCCTCTAGCGACTGTGGAAGTCGCTACACTCCTCTTCTTTTCTCTTTTTCTTAAACTTTAAAAACGGGTTGTGTGTGAGACTTTAAATCAACAAAATATAAAATATACATTTTAAATTGTTATTGATCCCTTTACCCCTGGTCCTAAAGTGTATATTTATTTTTTTACTCTTAAATATTTATTGTTTGTTTACTTGCACTGCTGTAACTGGAGCCTCGTCGTCTCGTCTCTCTATATACTGGACTGTATGTAGCAGAGATGACAATAAAGTTTACTTTGACTTCAGCAGCGCGCAGGCGCACCGAGGGCTCTCGCGCTCACTTTTCGCGTATAGAATTTTGAAAAAACATCGGTGCAAATTATAAGTCTGTATCACGATGTCTGGTGTTTTCGTGTTTGTTGGTTTGTTTTTATTTTGTTTTATTTTGCGAGTTGGTTATTAGATGCTGCTCCAGCCACCCAGAGAATCCCCCGCCGCCCTGCCGTCTCCTCCCTGTGCCGCAAGCAGCAGGCGCACCTCGCAAACGGAGGGCGCCCTTACTCCCAGCAAATGGGCGATAGAAAACCGATCGGTGCCTATGCCATTCCCAATATGCGCTGGTTGATGTCAGGGCAGCATGAGTACAAGCATTTTTTTTTTTTTGCCGATGTCCGTGATGCCGCCCCCCACCACGATGAGGCCCTGGGCAACCGCCCGTGTCGCCCGTATCTAAAACCGCTACTGGGTAAGACCACACACCTTTGGAGTGAAAGTCACACGTTCAATTCCCTCCCAGTATCCCGTAAGGGTCCTGGTTAGGCCCCCCATGCCAAACACCAAACCCTGGAATGGCGCGGCTACGTCTGCAGCCTGTCTGCAGCTCGGACATGACACAGTTCACTGCATGTTGGATTGTGTATGATTGTGTGTGTGACCAATAAAGCTCCTTTTGTTTATTCAAATGTTTAGTAATAAAAATAAAGTGGAAAAAAAAGTCTTTGATCACAAGTTTATTTTGTTTAAAAGAATAGCTCTATATAGCGTTATTATCAGTTTGACCTTCAGATCAATCTTTACCTCAAAGGAGAGGTCAGAGGTCAAACGTGACATATTTTAAATCTTTTCTATATGTTACAAATGCACACCACAGTTAGTTATAGGGTTTTTGTCAATTTATGACCAACAAATTATAAAGTTGACAATGAAACCTCGGTCGATGTCAGCCAAATTTAAATGGATTGTTAACATGACCCCGCTCTACACCCGTACAAAGTTTTATCAGAATACATTCAAAACTTTTCCAGCTATCATGCTCATACAGAGTGGAACAGCAGCCTCACAACAGAACTTGTTGTATTCTGAGCTTAACCTGAGCGGTTGCTATGCTAGGTAAAAACAACAAAAAAACAAAAACTTGAAACAGAAAGTGCCACATCAGAATTCTTCTTCTGCGTTGAAGTTCAGCACTTTTGAAGACCCATCCATCCACCACGCCCTCCTCCCAAAGCTGACTTCGTGGCTTTAACATGTATAGTCATTCAACACGATTATTAAATTGTAAAAGACGTAGGTGACACCACAAAACCCACATAAAACTGCCCTCACACTAACTCTCACTCTCCCCTTAGTGCCGGACTCCTCTGCAGATATCTTTCTGCAGGCGTTGTAGAGCGATGTGTAATGGAGAAATGCGGACGGACCACCCACCCTGCCGGACCTGAAACTGGGCCCACAGAGGCCAGTTACTCTGTTTCCACAGGTCACTCATGTCCGACTTGTTAAATTTGTGAACCAGGAGGAAGACGGCGTGTTCAAGCTACAGCTGAACAAAGACATCTGCTGTGCAGAAAGGAAAACGGAGTTAAAACGTAAAGCTCCGATCAGAAAAGCATCTTTTCCTGATTCTTCATAAACAATTTCAGCTTCCAAAGCAGAGCGTAGGCCCGACAGCACAGTCTCATAAATCTCCTCTGAGATGAGTTACAGCAGCTCGGGGACGCTTTGGTGTGTCAGACGAGGGGCAGGCATGTGAAAATAGCCAAGATCATCACGCCATCACTCATGGAGAATGTCCAACCACGCAAAGAAATAGTCCCACTGAGGATTTTCTGACATTTGCAGCCATGTATCATCAGTCTGAATTCATGAGAGAAGCTCTCCTGCAGAAGTCTGAAGCATTGGATTTTATTCTTTTATCCATGTGCTGGAAGAGACAGGCTTATGTAAAGTGTGAACATTAAAAATCTGCCACATTCCAATTAATTAGACACCAAAACACTTAAAAAGGAGCCTTGTTTAAACATAAAGATAGCTCTCTCTAAAACTTCAAAATGTGGAAAATTTATGAGCCAACATAAGAAAACATTTGACTTAAAACCAATAAATAAAATAAAGGATTTAAGTGAGATCTGCGCTTTATTCTCTGCAGTTTGTTTCATTGTTTTTATTTTTTATTAACATGAATTTTCTTTGTGCTTCTGTCATTTCATACATCTAACCTTCATAACAATGACCATGTCAAAATATATTATTTAACGAGTGTAGTGGAAACTTTACAGACACACTGAATGATTTATTTTAAACTTTTAAAATAAACTCCATTGTTGTAAATAGGTGCAGCTCGCACGCCACAGTTTGTTGCTGTCATGTGAATCATTTGTTTGAAGATTTAAGTTTGTGTCTCTACAGACTGTAATTTTCTCTCGTCATTCTACTTGCCTCTGTTTCTAGAATAATATACTGCAGTTTGTTTGTATAACACTTATCAAAACTAGTTTTACAAGGACTCTGTGAAAGCACAAAGAATACAAATCATATACATAAGAGTGTACCAAAACCAAAACTACAAATTCTAATGATAAATTATAATATAAGCCATTCATTTGATGGAGGATGTCTTGGAATGTTAATAAAATAAACAAAAAAAATTAAAACTCACACTTTTAAGAAAGCTAACAGATATAGATAAGTCTATAAAAGTGATTTAAAAGAGGGAAGGTCTTTAAAGCACTCAGAAGAATCTCAAAGAAATGTGAAGTCAGAGCTGGTTATTAAAATCGCAGTAATATGTTGGCTTTTCTTGGTTCTTGTAAGAAGTCTTGCTGCTGCATTTTCAACAATGTGAAATCTACAATGTACATCTACAACACCGGTTTAATATCTAGCTCCTTCGGTCTGTACTTTCAAGTATTTCTATGCATTCATAAGCGTGTATGAGTGTGTCATGTATAAAAAGTGATTAAAGGTAAGGAGATGTGTGATTTGGTTTGTTGTGTTAAAAGCTCAGTTAGACTAGATGTAATTCCAGAATTCTGAGTGATGTGTCCTGAAATACCAATAATAATCTAAGTATCTAATCACTGTGTGATTGAGAAAAGTTGTTGTAGGTTTGATTTATTAGACAAAACCTTTTTTTTACACCTGGAAAAACATGCACAGTGTTTACTAGACACTGAATCCTGTGACTGATTTATGACCCGCCAGTGCTGCAGTGACAAGTTAAGAGTAGATGGATTGTAATGAACAGTGATGGGATGATACTTGTTCTATTGTGCATGGAAAAGCTCAAATATGGGAAACAGACCAGTCTACGGTGACACCAAGAGGACTGTGTTATCTTTCTCCTCCTGTTGCTCATCATCACCAACATGCAGGTGACGTTTTCACACGAGGTGAGCAAAGTTCTCGGGGGCCAGTCTTTTGTTGGGATGTTGCCTAAGTTGTCGACAGCTATAAACCCACGGTGCCCATTTTTGGTCCTGGTTTTATCGTTTTGAATCAAGCTATAAGCTGAGGTCATGTGGTTTGAACTCCAGTAGATGGAGAGGCTGCAAAAACAAGATGGCTGCCAAGCCCGCCTTGAGCTCAATGCATCGGCGGCTGTGCTCCCCTGGGAGACCTGTGTCCAGACTCAGAGGTGGAGGAGGACAGATGGTGAAAGACATCGAGGTCTGGGACTTCTTTCGCCTCTGTTTTGTCTGCGGTCCCCTCCGCGTTCGGTCACAGTGGACCAACCGGTCGGGGTTTGACGTCAGAGGGGCGAGGATGCGGTTACGGGCCTCCAGGACCGGCATAACGGAGATCAGAGGCGGCAGGCTGTTGGCTGGGCTGCTTCACTGTACACAACAGGCAGAAGTAATAACACACATGGGTGGATCTGACTCCGTGACTTCATGTGGCTCGGTCTCTTTTTTGTCTGCTCTGCTCTGCTGTGAAAACAATGGAGAAGCTCATAAAGACTACAAGAGAGAAGGTTTAATATCTCAGACAGAAGTGCTGTAGCCTCATTTTGTTGGATTTTATTTTGATGGATGGGCTAATTTAAGTTTACAAGTGAAAAACCAATCCTCTAAGAACAACACAAACCTAGAAGAGCCTCAGAGAGCGCATACCTCCGCCAAGCCATATCCCGCAATGTCATTGTTCAAGAAACTGAATAAAATTCCAGGAACCGTGCCTTGATCCTGATCTCCAGCTACAGTTTAGCTAGCTCTTCCTTCACAGCTAGATTTTTTTTTTAGCTTCAAAATAGTTCTGAAAAAAGTTTTCAGCTACGTTTTCTGATACTCAGTCCACTTTAGGTGAGAGGTGAGGTGCACCTTGTCCATCACAGGACTGACACAGAAACAGACAATAATTCACACTTAAGTTCATTTAGAAATGAAAATTAACCTAACAGAGTGCCCAGAACCACAAACACAGTGATTCATTTAAAAAAAAAAGATTAAAATATAGCAACTACAAAAAAACTGGATTTCTGTGGGGTGTGGGTCTGGGCTCAGCTGCAAGAGGACAGGTGGGACAGAGTGACAGGTCAGGTGACTGGCATACCTGTTGTGCATTTCCCAATTAAACACTCTTCCTCTTCATGCTAAAGGTGCAGAGCCGACAATGCAAACACACACATCAGATACGGAGGGCTGCTGCTGGGCTGTGAACTGTTCTGGGAAGAGGTTTCGAGTCACTGTGGAGAATTTGAATGTGCTTCGCCCACAGGGTTATCTTTGTGAACCAACAGTTTGTGTGTGTGTGTGTGTGTGTGTGTGTGTGTGTGTGTGTGTGTGTGCGCTCAGCGGTGCAGTTAAACTGCTGGTGGGCTGTTGTCTATACAGAGGTGAATCCATGGGCGGTACAGATTCCTGTTACAGTTCCTTCATGCAGCAGCGACTGACCTGAAATTCAAGTTAAAGATATTTGAGACGAGGCCAGGCTTAATCATCCTAACATAAGATAGGACTGCACAGGTCTTAAATTTTTAGTTTTGTTCATTATTTATCTCTGTTACACAGTTACTCGCAGCACACCAAATTAAAAAGAAGCCAAATAGGACAAAAAATTCTCAGGTTTTAAATAAACCTACAGGTTAGAGCACTGAAAGAGAAAATAACTAAGCTATGATCTGCATCTACAAACTCTGTAGTGTTGCTATTTGTATTCTTGTATCAATGAACAAAGTCAAATTACATTCCCAATCTTGTCTGAAGCGAATGTTGTTTGAAATGAAACAAGAATTAACAAGAAGGAAGGTTTTAAAAGCTGGAGCCACAGAGGTCACGTAAAAAGAAGTGTAATAAAAACATATATTTATATTAATAGATTTACTTAAAGTTATAAGGTCACACACACACACACACAGGTGGTGTGAACCTGTGAGGTTGCACATAGGCCTTATGTAAGCATCGTGAAGAATACCTGCTTTAATGTCGCAGTATGGATTGCGATTGTCTGCAGAGTGCTGCCATCTAGTGCCAAATGTCATAATTACATGCTAGGCATTACAAAGCATTCACAACAACCATGGCTTATTGTGACTTTTTAACGGTTATTATTACTGTGGGTTATAATATTCTCATTTGACCTTAAATAGTTTCACATTTATTCTTAGTCAAAGTTATTTGCAGCTGGAAAATGCTGTAAGAGTCTTGGTGCACATTAAACACTTTATGACCACAACATAATTAATATGAACTCCCAATTTTTCCTCATCAAAACTGGGCTCAGTTTGTTTCAGTGAAGTTTTTAATCTTTTTTTTTTTTTTAAAGATTTTAAACACAGTGAGCTGGGTTTTTAAATCTTTGATGTCAAACACTGATCTGACCTGATTTCAAGGACAGATGGAGTTTAGTCTTGTTAGTTTTTAAAGGTGGGTTAACTTAATTTATAGATAATTTATTTATATTTATAATGTATAAATTTAAATAGATTATGGATTCAAACATTTACTTTCGATTTGGGTCTCAGGAAACAAACTTTGGTTTGGCTGAAATCTTTTCTTTCTTAATTTTTTTTAAAACTAGTTTTTCTTTTCTTTTTTAATTCTTGGAAATTTGGGAAACGTTTCTCTTTGAACATAAAGTGTTTTCCTGGTTTTCCCTCTGACTGTTTTCTGTATTTCTTAGAGGAAACTGTCTGTAACTTATTTAAAGCATTTTTGTAGAATAACAGATTGTCAGAAGCGTGTCTGCATTTAGGTTTTGGAGTGGAGGTGCACAGCTTTTTAACTCTGGTCGTCATATTCAGACCATGACGGTGCTGTGTCAATCTGTAGATGCATCCCTGCTGAAGTACAAAGATACTGGACAGTACAGGAGCTGAAAAAAATTTGAAAAAGTAAGAATATAAGATCAGGCTGTAAAGATTTCACTAATGTTGCCAAACACAAAGCCTGGATACTTAGTGTGTGTTTAACTTTAAGGTGGATGCATTCAAGGTGCAGACCACCTCCAGGCATTAGCCATGTCCTTTGCTATCATGCTGTTTTCTTCACCCTACACTCTACCCTACAGATGCCACTGGGCCATTTCTCTACACCTAAAAGTGAAAAATCAGGGACTTCACCAGGTTGAACACATAAAAGAGCACATTTTTTGTGTCACGTTGAAGCTCTTGTGGAAAGCGTCATATGTTCAGACATGTCTCGGAAAGTGTGAACTCTGTTTCTGTGAAAAAGCTCGCTCCTCAGTGAGTTCTAAAATAGATCTCTGAGTACAACAGTGTTTATTTTTTCTTGGCTTCTGGTCAGGATAATGCTGCGGTTTCAGAGGTAAATATCTCTGAGCACTGCTTGCCAGGTTTCCACCAACATGACTGCAGATATTCTCGCAGGAGTCAAAGCCGCAGCGTTGGCATTGTTAGTGCTTTGCTTGAACTTCAGGCCTCCTTTGGGAGATATAACATTTTATTTATGTTATTTTCATCATTCTCAGAAAAATAAAAATGACTTGAGGAGAAAGAAATATTATTTTGACACATCATGTTTTTTATTCCTTTTAGTGTTTTTTAATAATAAACTAAAGGTTTGCTTTTGTTTGCACATATTACTCAAATATTACAGTGTGTGTATATATATGAGCTAGAATAATAGAAAAGGTAGCTGCAGTATAAAATGTGATGTATTGATGTTTATTGTACACATGAATCAGAGCAGAAAACCCACACTGCACTTTTCTTTTTGCTGTATGTTAAAGAGCTCTGTCAAGTAAACCACAGTGATTTTGACTGGTTTCAGTTACTCCATGATATTTTTACAAAACACATGCTGCTGTTGTCATGGTTCTGGGTCATTTTGATCCAATGTTTTTGCGTTCCTGTGTTTTGGTGTCAGTTTGTATTATGGTTTATTATTTAAGGTCCCTTTTGTAACCCTGAGTTTATTCTATGTTTGCTTCTTGTACGTTTAGACTCCCTCTTGTGTCTTTGCCCTTTGTCTCTTTCTCTTTGTGTATCTGTGCTCATATATGTTTGTGTGAGTCCTCATGTCTTGGTTCCCTCTTCTGTGCCCATGTTCACTTCCCTGTGTGTCATTCTATGTTCCCCCCACCTATCATGTTTATCCATGTTTCCCCAGCCTGTCATGTCTCTCTTGTCCCCTCTCTCTCCCCTGGTCCCTCACTACCTCTCCCGTCTGCCTTTCCTCCACTCCTCTGCCAAGCTCATGTGTCAGTCCTGCATTCTTTTGTTTCCTGTTTTATTGTGAAAGTCTTGCTTTCCTTGTTCAGTGTGTTTAGTTTTGCTTCCCTGGTCTCGTTGTGTCTAATCTCAGCTGTGTTCCCCATGTGTTTTCTGTTCCCTCATCTTTGTATTGTGCTTTTAACCCCTCTGTTTCCCTCTGTCCAGTGTCACGTTCTCCCTCATACCAGCTGTGTTCTGTTCTTTGTTTTGTTTGAGCAACAAGCCTGAGTTTTTGTGTTAGGTCCTGTCTAAGAGTCTGCACTTGGGTCCAATCCTGCCTGCCGCACACAGTCCATTACAGCTATGACATAAAATCAGTTGCAAACCCAGAAACCAAATTTTTACAAACATTTACATAAAAAAATAAGAATTTAAGAAAGAAAAATAAAAAAAGTAAGATCTTCAGAATGAATAAATAATGAAGGACTAAAATTAGTGGGACAGTGGATTCAAGACATACAACAGCGAACAAGGGTTTTAACACAGTCGTTTTTTTTCCTGTAATGATACATATCGCAAATTCACACATAAACATATATTAAACACACATATTAAAGGTTATTACTCATTGTTTTCTAATTAACAGAACTCTAATTGAGAAATCCTACAAAACTCTGTCCTAATGTGGTGCATTTTCTTTTAAAACATGCTTAAGCTGAAATGACTACCTAGTATTCTCTATTGTTAGCTGGCTGCCCACCTACAATGGAGGCCAGTCAAACTGTATTAGAAAGAAAATATGAACAGGAAGCTATTAGCAAGTCAGAATCATAATGTGCAGTGTTTGCTGTATTTTTTTTTGTATTTTTTTTTTTACTGTGTGAAAAAGAAAAAAAAATCCTATATATTTTAGCTTCTCTTCCTCTTTATTTAAGGCAGCTTTCTTCTGATTGGATGCCCCTCACAAACAGAAGATTTGAACAGTTGGCTGGTGGAGCTTATAGAAAGGGTTGATCCTGAGATCATCATATTAGGGATATCCACTCCCACTGACATCATAGAGAGCTGAAAATTTATTTTTTAAAAAAAGGTTTATGTTTTAGTATGGAGGACCAAAACTGCCAAATTAAATAAGGAAATAAATGACAAAAAAAAAATCAATTTAAAGTACTAAAAATAAACATATGAGGAAGGCACATGTGCAGCTGAAGCAGAAATGAAATGTGTCATGGTTCAGGTTTCTTTAGCTCTTTCCTTGTGTATCACCTCTTCCGGTTTTTTTTTTTTTTTTTTTTTTTGCGTCTTGTCTGCCTTCACCTGGTTTGTTTATCATGCTGACTGCTTACCTGTACATGACCCCTGGCTATTTTCAATAAAAATTTCTACTCTCTTGTGATTTTTTTGACCCTCCATATATTTTATAAATGAACAATATCTATAAGACAGAAAAAAAGAAAAGCGCAACAGATACAATGATCAGCTGAGTATTTGACAGTGAATGTTATCTGAGGGACTTGTTGATGTAATGACAACACGAGGATGGTGGAGATAAAATATCAACAGAACAACATCAGGTGGAAGGCCAGGGTCGCTACAAGTGGCAGGTGAGTTGAGACAGAGGGCGGAGCTGAATCAGTAGGCTGAGCAGTGGATGGGATCGGCGTAGTCAGTGGGGCTAAGATAGAAAGCAGAACTAAGGTAAGGAACATGGTTGATATAGTGACGGGGGTTAGGGAGAGAGAAAGGCACCGTTTGAGTGAATCATGGATGAAATCATAGATGTTATAAAAGACACAGAACAAAGCTTTCTGGTCTCGTTTGAAAAGTGAAGCGGACGCAGAAGTGCCTTTAATCTGCAGTCTTTAGAGTGGCCACCAGGGGGCAACTCTTGTGGTTGCAAAAAAAACCCCTCTGGATGGTGTAGTAGAAATCTATGGGAAACTCAGCACCTTCCTGAATACTTTATTGGGTAGTTTCACATTAAACTGAATAAATCAGAAGTCTTTAGCCAATTAGTGTACAGTCTGTGGTTTCACCTTCCAGGTGTAACACCTGGTTTGAAAAAACAAAACTGGACTTTGGTTGAAAAAATGTGAAATAAATGTTGATCATACTGAAAATTACCTGTGACAGTGATCCAGCTGGGTGGAGACTCTCCATGATGACTGATGTGACATTTGTAGAGGCCTTCATCAGACATGGAAACATCAGGAATGGTCATGTGACCTGTAGACTCAGTCCCGATGAAGGAGCCATCTTCATAGAAAGCAGCTGGGAGGTTTGAAGGTGTGGACTTTGATTTACAGAACAGGGTGATGCTGTCTCCCTCCATCACAGGAAGCACAGGACTCTGCAGGATCACTGGGCCACCTCAACACAGACACAAACTACCGCATTTCATCCACTGACACACAGCTTCACCAACACTAACTATACACAATATTCTTACCAGTCACAGTGATGTTGACGGTGTTACTGGTTATTCCCCCTCCGCACTCACACCAGTAAACACCACTGTCCCTTCTGAAGATGTAGGTGATGGTACAAGAAGAACCGACTTGTTTTCCCCACCCATCTCCACACCGACTCCTCTGTCGTTTGGGCGTGTTCCTCCTCACAGTCCATCCAGCAGGGCTGTCCTCAGCCTCACAGCTCAGAGACAAACGGTCACCTTCAAACAGCTGAGAGCTGCTGGGGCTCACAGTCAGACGAGCTGTGAGGAAGAGTGAGAGACAGCATCTGCTTTCTTTCTAACATCTAGCAGAGGGCGACTGTGACTTTGGTAATATAGAAGTCTGGGGGACATTGGCCCTCTGCCCTCTATGACCTCACTAAACATTTTCCTGATGAGGTTACTGTTCCTGTTACTATTTTAGAGGCTTATTGAACACAACATGAAGTTCAGTTTGTAACTTATGCCCCAGTTTAAAAAAGGTTAAATAGAACATCGCAAGCACAGAGATGACGGTGAAAACACTCAGCACTTTTGCACTGTCAGGAAAAATAATAATAAAAAAATTAAATCACCTTCTTTTGCAGTGTAAATCATAATAATATAATATTTTAATTCTTTTGAACACAATTATTGTATAATAGAAATATAATAGGCCAGATTAATGATCAGCTAAAGTTCTGATTTTATTATTGCCTTTCACTTTCCATAACTAGATGTAAAATGGTGACTCTGTTGTGAAATTTTATTTTTATTATCATGTTTATGCAATCATTTTCATATTTGCTGTAAGACACACAGCACAAAGGGCGCATGAACAAACTCGCTATTACAGGAAAACGTCACCTGTGACCTGAAAGGTGCTCGAACAGAATATTGTTACATGAGCAAAAACTCTTACTGTCACGGACCCTGCTCTGGAGGACTCGGGGGTCCGTGAGCAGGATGGATTACTGTCACGGACCCTGCTCTGGAGGACTCGGGGGTCCGTGAGCAGGATGGATTATTATTATTATTATTATTATTATTACTATTATTATTATTATTATTATTATTATTATTGGTGTTGTTGTTATTTGGGGATGTGTGTTTTTCTGCACTATGCTGTGTCGTTCGGTGTTCCACTCATATGTAGAGGCAGGGTGTGGGTGTGTACACGTGTGGCTGGAGGATGGAGAACAGCCACATGCAGGCCTGATGGGTGTGGCCCTGCAGGAGGACTGGCCACACCTGAAGTTCCTGCCACACACCTGTTGGTGATCAGGGCTCGTCGGGGGAGCTACTTAGGAGAGTGTTGGAGCTCCCACCGGCGTGGGATCATTGCGTTGTCATCCCAAGTTAGTGTGTGTGAGTGTAAGTCTGTTCGTGTGTGCCGCGGGGGTCAGTGTTGACGGCTGTTTCTGTGGTTTTCCTGCAGGAGGAAAAGTGGACCGGAAAGGCAGCACGCACGGGGTGTGCGGAAACACGACAGCGGGGAGCACGAGCACAGACGTCGGAGGGGAGCACACACACGGGAGTCAAGGGAGCGATGGGGAGTTATTGTGTTTACAGCCTTCACTGTAAATAAAGTGCACTGTTTGCATCGCAAAACCATGCGTTTTGGGTCCTCATTCCAACACTCCCCACGGAATGCCCTGGCATTCCGTGACAGAATGATCCCACCAACCACCATGGACCCAGCAAACTCAGGAGTTGCCACGGAGGAGAGATCACTCTCGCATTTATGGGATTACTGCCGGAGCGTAATCCAGGCTGTAGACCCACACAAGAGACATATACAGGTAGTGTTCTTTGACAATTATCTCTCATCCACTACCTTTACCATGAACTTTTTGGACACTAACAAACTTAAGCCATTGGTCGCTAGTTTAAGGGAGAGCTCTAGTTTTGAATTATTCGGCTTGGGTGGCCCGAGCGAGGAAGGTTCGGCTGCTCTCCTAGAGGCTCTAGCCGCTTGGTTTTTCGCGCATCGGCGGAGGGCTTTCCCGTCGATGCTTGCGGCACAATTGTTTGATCCTCCATTACAGAAGGGATGTCGCCCTCGCCATCATCACCCCATTACACCTCAACCCACTCCTGCGGTTTCAGCCCGGTCAGCTGGCAACGGACCGACAGCACTCATTACCGCAGTGAGTAAACCTGACTCATTTGTTTCTCTTAATCCTGTCATTGAGAATCAAAACGCAGATGAACAGCAGAGGACGGTTTCCATACACCCGGCCCCGCCTTCACGGAGGAGAAGGCGTCCTCGCAAGCAGCGTTCAGCCACATCTACACTCACTCCGGTGCTGGTTGAAGACTCAGGACCAGCGGCTCTGGACGCCACAGTGAGTAAAATGGACTCTGCCGGTGTTGTAAGTTCCCTCCCTGTGAACGTGGAAATAGAGAATATAGCCGCTACGGCAATTAACAATAGAGAAACTGTTTGCCTTACCTCCAAAAACTCAGAAAATGTGCACTCTGAGACTGTGAGCCTGGAGCTAGGGAGCTCAGAGCATGCAGACCCAGATGACTTTCTGGCCCAGTCTGGCCACATGGAGACGGAGGTTCTCCCCAGGGCTTCCCCAGAGGCCGAACTGGAGGCCTCAGTTGCCTCTGGACCCCTGGAATTTGTTGAGCCAGCTGTAACATTTTCTTCCTCTCCACCCTTCATGATTGCCATATCACCCTCAACTCAGCCTGCTGCCCAGCTTGTAGGTCGGCTATCATCTGCTTCGCCATTCCCATCAACTACACTGCCATCATCTCCACTACCTGCTGCTGTGTCACCATCATCACCGTCTGTAGCTGCACCGCTGCTGGAGCAGCTCAGCGAGCCCGCGGAGCAGGAGCGGGAGCAGCTCAGCGAGCCCGCGGAGCAGGAGCGGGAGCAGCTCAGCGAGCCCGCGGAGCAGGAGCGGGAGCAGCTCAGCGAGCCCGCGGAGCAGGAGCGGGAGCAGCTCAGCGAGCCCGCGGAGCAGGAGCGGGAGCAGCTCAGCGAGCCCGCGGAGCAGGAGCGGGAGCAGCTCAGCGAGCCCGCGGAGCAGGAGCGGGAGCAGCTCAGCGAGCCCGCGGAGCAGGAGCGGGAGCAGCTCAGCGAGCCCGAGCTGGAGCTCAGCGAGCCGGTGGAGCCAGCGCCGCTGCCGGAGCAGCTCAGCGAGCCCGAGCTGGAGCTCAGCGAGCGGGAGAAGCCCGCGCCGCTGCCGGAGCAGCTCAGCGAGCCCGAGCTGGAGCTCAGCGAGCGGGAGAAGCCCGCGTCGCCAGCCGTGGAGCTCAGCGAGCCGGTGGAGCCAGCGCCGCTGCCGGAGCAGCTCAGCGAGCCCGAGCTGGAGCTCAGCGAGCGGGAGAAGCCCGCGTCGCCAGCCGTGGAGCTCAGCGAGCCCGAGGTGGAGCCAGCGCCGCTCCCGGAGCAGCTCAGCGAGCCCGAGGTGGAGCCAGCGCCGCTGCCGGAGCAGCTCAGCGAGCCCGAGCTGGAGCTCAGCGAGTGGGAGAAGCCCGCGTCGCCAGCCGTGGAGCTCAGCGAGCCGGAGGAGCCAGCGCCGCTAGCCGAGGAGCTCGGCGAGCGGGAGGAGCCGGAGCTCGGCGAGCGGGAGAGGCCTGCGACGCCTGATGAGGAGCTCGGCGAGCCGCAGCAGGAGCTCGGCGAGCGGGAGGGGCCTGCGACGCCTGATGAGGAGCTCGGCGAGCTCGTGCCACAGCCGGAGGAGCCGCTCAGAAAGGAGCAGCTCAGCGAGGAACAGCTCGGCGAGCGGAAGGAGCCCGCACCGCCTGATGAGGAACTCGGCGAGCACGAGGAGCGCCCATCATCGAGAGAGGAGCTCGGCGGGCCGGAGGAGCACGCACCGCCATCAGAGGTCGGCGGGACGGAGGGACCCGCTCAGCCAGAGCCGGAGGTCAGCGTGTCGGAGGGACCTGATCTGCCTAAGCAAGGGGTCAGGGTGCAGGAGGCATCTCCACGTTCAGCGCGCCCTCCACGCCGTCCACGTTCAGCGCGCCCTCCACGCCGTCCACGTTCAGCGCGCCCTCCACGCCGTCCACGTTCAGCGCGCCCTCCACGCCGTCCACGTTCAGCGCGCCCTCCACGCCGTCCACGTTCAGCTCATCGGGGATCATGGGCCATTCTACTCTGTCGCTCACTGGAGCTACACCATCGCAGCAGACCGCCAGAGCTACGCCGACGCCACTGGACCCGTGGCAGGCCACCGGAGCTGCAGCGCCGCAACCGCTGGACGCTTGGCAGGCCACCGGAGATGCAGCGCCGCCGCCACTGGATCAGTGGCAGGCCCCCTGAACAGTTTTGTCGCTGCTGCCGGGCCCATGGCTGTCCGCCGGAGACCCAGCGTTCCCTACAATGGACTAGAGGTAGGCCTCCTGAACTGTTTTCGGCCTCTGCCTACCCATAGCGGGTCTCACCTGTTTTGCCGCCCACTGGTCGGCCGCCAGAACTGTTTGCTGCCATTGGGCCGGGGGTTGGACTAATGAACTGAGTTTTTTCACTTTTTGTCTAGTGATGAGGTCGGAGAGGTTTTGGGGCCCTCCGTCCTGGACCCCCGCCGCCCGCCCTGGGTTGGTTTTCCTGTTTTTCTTGCTTTTTTGTTTTGGGGTCGTCGGGAGCCGACCCTTAGAGGGGGGGTACTGTCACGGACCCTGCTCTGGAGGACTCGGGGGTCCGTGAGCAGGATGGATTACTGTCACGGACCCTGCTCTGGAGGACTCGGGGGTCCGTGAGCAGGATGGATTATTATTATTATTATTATTATTATTATTACTATTATTATTATTATTATTGGTGTTGTTGTTATTTGGGGATGTGTGTTTTTCTGCACTATGCTGTGTCGTTCGGTGTTCCACTCATATGTAGAGGCAGGGTGTGGGTGTGTACACGTGTGGCTGGAGGATGGAGAACAGCCACATGCAGGCCTGATGGGTGTGGCCCTGCAGGAGGACTGGCCACACCTGAAGTTCCTGCCACACACCTGTTGGTGATCAGGGCTCGTCGGGGGAGCTACTTAGGAGAGTGTTGGAGCTCCCACCGGCGTGGGATCATTGCGTTGTCATCCCAAGTTAGTGTGTGTGAGTGTAAGTCTGTTCGTGTGTGCCGCGGGGGTCAGTGTTGACGGCTGTTTCTGTGGTTTTCCTGCAGGAGGAAAAGTGGACCGGAAAGGCAGCACGCACGGGGTGTGCGGAAACACGACAGCGGGGAGCACGAGCACAGACGTCGGAGGGGAGCACACACACGGGAGTCAAGGGAGCGATGGGGAGTTATTGTGTTTACAGCCTTCACTGTAAATAAAGTGCACTGTTTGCATCGCAGAACCATGCGTTTTGGGTCCTCATTCCAACACTCCCCACGGAATGCCCTGGCATTCCGTGACACTTACAGCACATATCCAGTGATGATCACTGTGAGTGACATTTAACCTTATAATGTTGGATCTTTCGTGTTTTTGAAGTTTGACTAAATCATCAAACGGTCGAGCTTTCAGCGGGTCATAAATTATGATTATTGTTCTGAAGCCAGTTTCAGTTAATAATAATAATAATAATAATAACAATAATTAAAAATATTGTGGAACACACTGGTGCTTAAAGAGGAAATGACTGCGACTTTTGAGTTAGCAGTGAGTATGATTGTGATGTGGCTCTCAGACTGAAGAAGCATGATTTAGAGCGCTGAAGAATGGTTAGCCTGGTGTTACCCTCTCTGACACATATTTAAATGCCTCTATGCTTTTGTAGATGCTTAGAAAAAAATCAAACTGTAAATATTTCATATTTTGATAGACATGTGCCTCTATAGCTACAACAAAAAATGTACTAACCTTGATTTGTTGTGTGGCACAGCAATGAGGTCAGATCTAAAGAGACAGGGTCATTTAAAGTTTCACACACAATAAGACAGATGAAGTACTTTATATATGAGAAGTGCACTCACAGAAGAACCACAGTAGAAATGTTTCTGCCATTCTGCTGCGTGTTTGCCTCAGAGTGACACAAACAAAGCTCTACACCCACCTTAGTGATGACCTCACGTAGTTTCCTCTTCTTTGAATACTAACTGTTACGCTTTTCTTTCCTGTAAGAGAAAAACAAAAGATTTTGTTTTTGTTCTAAAGTTTTATGTTTCCACACATACTTAAAGAACGGTCATCAGCAGGTGTTAAAATTAGGTAAAAACAACCTCAGATGAACAAAACATTTGGTTTGGGGTTTTGGCCCATTCTTTGCAGCTTTGCTTCATTTCATTGAGATTTGCAGACATTCATGTATGCACAGCTCTCTAAAGTTCCCAGAGAGGGAGACAAACACAAAGAAAAAAAAGAAAAACGTAAACCCATAAAAGAGATCAAAACTCATTCTTTGAGCTGTTTGATGTGATGAATTTTTCACTGTACAGATAGAGCTCTGAAAACAAAAACTGTTTTGTACTAGGCTGTAAATGTGTTTATTCTGCCACAAATGTGGTCATTTTAACATGGGGGTCTATGGAGATTGACTCATGGGCAATAAGAGAAACTGCAGTTTTTGGCTCCTGCCAAATGATTAATATGTAAGGACATCATTGTCAGCATTTGTCAACTGCAAACTTACTCGGTTGTTTTTTTCTTTATATTGTTGCCACACTATAGCAAAGTATGCCAGGCTAAGAGTAGCAAGAAGGACTTTAAATCCCAGTATTTTTGTCAAGTTAGGCTGTACATTAGTAAACTAACATGGGTGCAAGAGATCTTTGTGACAACTCCTGCACCACCAGAGTGGCATATTATGAGTGGCTATCAATATAGCAAGATTTCTTTGCATTAGCTGGCTTAACAAAACCTAAAACCCTGCCAGAGATGACTAGTATCATGAAGGTGGTTATCAGCTTTCTCTGTTACCCCTTTCTGATAAATCAGAGACATCATCAGATGAATGGGAGAAAGCTCTACACTGTAAAATGTAATATTGTGTTTAATTAAAAATATCAAATAGGCTGAACTCAATTTTTATCAGTTTGTTATTAGAACTCGAGTTAAATAAGTTACCAGTATTTTTTATGCAAAAACGCTGATAAACTCAATTTATTTGAGTTCTCTTAACTTAGAAAAACTAAGTAAGCTGGAAGTTTTGCTTCTCAGTGCGGAAGGATGAAAGATGTGTTTTGAAAATGCCACGTCACTACCGTCCTCCTCCCTCGCGGATCAGTCTGGATGTTCATGGTGCCAGCATTTGTTATGGAATATGTTGAGCAAACCTGGAGAAGCGTCAGCTCAGGATTGAAACCAAATGCAAAAAAGTTGTTAATGTTATGAGGTGTGTAGCTGGGAGGGGTTGGGGAGCAAGCTCTTCTGCTTTGAAAAGACTCTACCAGGCATTAATTAGATCTGTCTTCGATTATGGGTGTGTGGCATATGGTTCAGCAGCTCCTTCTGTGTTGAGACGTTTGGATGTTCTGCAATCGGAAGCCCTTAGAGTGTGCTGTGGAGCTTTTAAAACGTCTCCAGTCAGTGCCCTACGGGTGGAGATGGGAGAAATGCCCCTAGATCTTCGGAGGAAGCAAGTATCTGTGAATTACTGGGTTCATCTTGGTGGTCATGGTGACGCACATCCCACAAAGGAGGTACTTTTGGAATGCTGGGAGTATGGAAGGAGTCAGAAGGATTATTTTGGAAAGGTGGGGAATCAGTGGGCTAAGGAGTGTCAAGTGTATGACCTTAAAATCTGTCCTGCAGTAGTGTTCCCTGTGGTTCCTCCACGGTTATTGGAGACCCCTCCTGTGGACTGGTACTTGTTGGATCTGAAGAGAAAATTGAAAGGAAGAGTCGATCTTGTTTCAGCATTTCATTTTCACAGCTCGACTGAATACCCTGAGTGTATTCATGTGTTCACGGATGGTGCTAAAAGTCCAGATACTGGAATTACAGGGTTTGGAATAGCAGTTCCGTCAAAAAATATTGAAATAAACAGACGCACTTCGGATGGACTGGCAGTGTACACGGTTGAAATGGTAGCAATTTTGGTAGCATTGAAATGGGTAGAGTGTTCAAAAATCAGGCAGGTGGTAGTATATTCTGACTCGGCAGCTGTTCTTTCAAGTCTACAATCATTTTGTTCGAAGACAAGGCAGGGTATGCTGTATACTATTCTGGAGACTATAAGCAGAATAAGGTGTTGTGGTGGCAATATTCACTTTCTTTGGGTGCCAGCTCATGTAGGAATCAGTGGAAATGAAAAGGTGGATAGGTTGGCAAAAGGAGCATTGACTAAAAATAGGACTGAGATGGAAATTAAAAGCAGCGGATCTGAAGCAAAAGGTATTGTTTGGAGGCAGGTTGTTCAGGAGTGGCAGAAGCGGTGGGATTCTGGGAGTAAGGGCAGGCACTTGTATCGTTTTAAGAAGGAGGTGGCAGGGTGTAGGTTGTATAGGGGTAATAGGAGAGAAGAGGTGGTCATTACCAGGCTTAGACTGGGACATTGTGCATTAAATAAAACACTACAGGTGATCAGTGTTGGGGAGTAACGGAATACATGTACCGCCCTTACGTATTTAGAATACAAAATATGAGTAACTGTATTCCGTTACAGTTACCGTTTAAAAAGGTGGTATTCAGAATACAGTTACTTTGGTGAAATAAATGGAATACACGGCGGTACTTCCTTGTTTCATATTGTCGCGGGTCAGGATTGTTTGGGTTTGTTTGACAGCTACGTTTTGTTGTTCCAGGCGGCAGTGTTACGGTTGCCATGGTTACAGGGTGACGCTCTCTCTCTGCCTGTTTCCTGGGTGAGAGAGCGCTTTTTTGTTGTTGTTGTTGTGCTAAGCTAAAAGGCAGAATGCTACAGGCATAGCTCTAAAGAATGTAGCCTGATGGGCAGTGTAGTCCGTGCTGCAGGGAGAATGGACTGTCATACACGTTATGTGTCTGTGAGCGAGGGAGGGAGAGAAAGGAAAAGTCCGAGCTGTCACGGAGCAAAAACGGGAGCTGGAAGCATGTAAATATAATAATAACCACTGCAGCCAAGAAGAGTGCCTGACGAGCCCATTTGTAAGTAAGCTATTAAGACTCACTGTACACTGTGTTTGTGTTTTCCTCCGGAAACAATAAGTTCCGTTGGAGCAGCCTTTCAACGCCTCTCTCTGTCTCCCGCAAGCAAAGTTGACCCAGACAACAAAGTAAAGCTAGTTTTCGGCTACCAGCCCGACACTAACCCGACGTATTAGCCAGAGGTCCCTTTACTACGTTTCGGACCTTCAGTAACAGTAATAAATCACAGCAATAGTACATTCACGTAGTTGTAAACAGCATGATAATATATTAAGTATTCCATAGTATTCAGAATACGTTACTCTCATTGAGTAACGTAACGGAATACGTTACAGAATACATTTTGGGGCATGTATTCAGTATTCTGTAGTGGAATACATTTTAAAAGTAACCTTCCCAACACTGCAGGTGATAGGAGAACATGAGACAGGGCTTTGTGGAGTGTGCCAGGAGGAGGAGGAGACGGTAGAGCATGTAATACTGCGGTGTAAGGGTTATGATGTGGAGAGGAAAGTTCTGCAGAATAGATTGAAGGAGCGGGGAATTGGGGAATTAATCTGAAGAGTGTGTTGGAGGGTAGTAGGGCACAGGTGAGGGAACTGGTGGGGTTTCTGAAGGTTATAGGTGTTTATGAAAGAGTGTAAGGTGTTTTTTTTTTTTTTTCTTGATTGTAAGATTGTAAGCTCACTGTCTGACCCATACTCCGAGTCCGGAATAGTAGGAGGCGGTAATGCTCCTTTATGTTGGTTGCCAACCGCCGTTAAACACAAAGAAGAAGAAGAAGCGTCAGCTCAAGAGATTATTGTCATTGCTGTGGATCTTTACCCGATACACTGACTTGGTGAGTAAATTATTCAAACTGATTTTGTGGCTTCTTTTAGTTTAGCACCAGGTTTATAATCTTGCTAGCTAGTTAGTGTTAGCCTAGCGTTGCTGCTGCCGCTGGGCTCATGTTACTTAAAAATTAACACCACAGCCTTAAAAACCTTACATAAAAATATGTCTGTGAAATTTTCTGTTGATTGTTTGAAATAAAAAAAGTGAGATAAGAGCCCAGACAAAATTCTTCGGGAGGTGCAGCCGTTAGGGGTGGGGTGGGGTGTATTTTCAATCCATAGCCATAACTAACTAACTAACTATGGTCGTGTCCAAATTCATGGGCTGCCTCCTCTTGAGGCTGCATTTGTAGACCGATTACGTCACAGCGACGCGCCGAAGGCTGTCCAAATTCATAGGCTGCTCCGAATGCAGCCGACAAATGGGTCCTCATTTTCTCCGAATTTGAGGATGGGTCTTGTCACTACCCGATCCGTACCAGAAACCCGATCGGTACCCCGCATGCGCGAAAGGTGTCTACTTCCGGTCGAAGCGTTTTACGATAGTTACAGGTCAGAATATCTGTTAAGATGTTAAGAATAATAAGTGTCTCTTAAAATGTTTCCGATTATGAAACATTTAATATAATGTAGACAAAAACAAAAAAGTAAAAAGATAATTACGGATCAGGACTCCCCGATCCTTCCTGCGCATGTGCAAAGTCAGACCGTACAAATCGGGTCTACCCGATCCGTACCGCGCATGTGAAGGGGTTTTCTTCTTCTTCTGTTCGTTTAGTAGCAGTTTACTCCCCAGTGTACGAGGATGCCGCCCCCTGCTGACCGAGCGAACGAACCCTATTGTAAACTGACTTAGCGTCATTACAAACGTGTGTTAAATTTGATTTAGTGATAGTCAGTGTGTTTATGCGTGTCTGTGTGGAGAGGATTGATTGGAATAGTGATGATGATGTCCACTATCACTGTCAGTTGTCAGTAAACACGTCATCTGGCTGATGAATCTTCACGTGACATATTACAAAGTCTGTATTATTAACTCTGTAATTAAGCGCCATTCTTCTTATTTTACGGCGCTGTTATTCAATCGGGGAACGCTCTCTGTTGAGGAGAAAAGCATGAAATTGTTTGTAAATGGATTATCCACTGTTTAAATGTCCCGGTAGTCGAAAATGAGGCAGAGCTGTTGAGAAATGCTAGGAGCTAACTGGGCGCTAACCGTGTCATTCAAAAACATTAACTGTCGCAATGTTGGCAAAGAGAGGAAGTGACGTAAGATTTGCGCATGCGGGGTACCGATCGGGTTTCCGGTACGGATCGGGTAGCGACAGGTCTGATGTATCCTTCTTTGCCCACCATATCCCAGAATTCATAGCGCGGCCCAGCCAAACTCTAGTTTCCGGTAATGGCGGCTGGTACTACGTTTTAAAATTACTCTTATTAATTTTTCTGGGTCACAAAATAAACTTTTAACATATTTTCAGGTGAGAAAGTAGCTGTGTAAACATCAAATATCTGCTCGGTTTATCAAGATATCGCATATTTGGAAAAGTGCTTCGACGTTTTCGGAGACGCCTGCTACCCACCAGCTCGATAGCGAGCCGGGAGCTCGAGGGTCACTGAAGCCGCCGAGAACGGCACAACTCCCGGCTAGTGCTGGGCGATATGGAAAAAATATTTATCACGATATGAATTATTTTATATCACGATAACGATATATATCACGATATACCACCTGACCTGTGGTCATCTGGAAAGTATGCAGTCAGTAAACAGCGAGTGGAGAGGGTGCAGTCTTTGTTTTGAGTTACTGTAAAGTATGTCGCAAATCCGGGTGCACGTAAAGCAGCACCATGTTGCAAAACCACAAGACAGTTTCTTTGTGAAAAATATCATTTTTTTATACTTTATTTTCTCTTGCATAAAGTTAAGAGCATGTATAGTGAGAAGACAACACTAATATATTTGCACAGGGTATTTAACCCTTTAAGACCTACCATAGAACCAAGTCCGCCAGAGCTTATCTTTACATTTATTTATTTTGAGTGTCTTCATAGTTTTATTTTTGAGATACACAAATTTTTATATATAAATGAAAATAAATATTATAATGCAAATTTGCAAAAAACAGCATGTGCATCAAAATAAACTATTTCCAACAGTGTAATTTGACTTCTAAGCATCCCAGAAACGATACAGAAGAGCATAAAGTCAAACATGACTTTTAAAAACACCAACATAGACTTTGAAGCTTAAAAAACTACATTTTCCGCGAAAGTGACGTCACTTCCGGTTTCGGACAGGTAATGGCGGACATGCGATAGTTCGCGCTGACTTATATTCCAACATAGGAAGTGTTATGAACAGCTGATCGGATCGGCAAAGCCTGTTTCTGGAATATTATGTTTTTGTTGCTGCAAGTCTGGAATATTATTTTTTTGTTGCTGGAAGCGCTTTTTATGCAATTTTTGCAAAGCTATATGTGGAAGGAAACCGTGACCTAGGGCAAGCTAATGGAATAAGATGTAAGTACAACTCCTACGGTTTCATATGCAAAAAAAAAAACATTATTGCACTACCTTACGTGGTTACAGTTCTACAGGGATTTAAAAATAGTTAGGGAAAACGGAGTGTGCCTGCTCTGACCGGTTGTAAAGGGTTAATGATATATTTTATGTAATAATTTGTAAAATTCGGGTTAGAAACGATAGAAACGATAGAAGACAAATGGCACGATAGACACTTTTCTATCGTCCACACGATATATATCGTCATATCGCCCAGCACTACTCCCGGCACATCATTTTCAGATCACCGCGGACTTTCGCTACTCGGGTTAAACGTAGTATATAAGTATAATCATGAACTATAACCTGAGACAACCTAAAAATGCTATTGTTTGTTCGTGAGTAAATCGGTTTGGCTGAGATGAAAGTTATTAGATTAGATTAGATAAAATAAAACTTTATTAATCCCCCGAGTGGGTTCCTCCTTGGTTTTTATACAGCTGACTAAACGTCAAACAGAAAACTGATTAAACAGAAGTGTGAGACGGTCGAGAATTTACTCCAGTGTCCTGTTATATTTTATATAGCAAGGAGCAGACGGCCGAGTTTATTAAACTCCACCGAGACAGCGGTGACGTTAATCAGAAGGCTGGACCGTCCAATTTCACTGACGTTTACTTCCGGCCTACCCGACCGTCTGAGGACCCGGCCCACTTAGATTGCGAAGGTCCGGTCCTCAGGAGGATGCAGCCCATGAATTTGGACACGATATATATATATCATGTTTAAACTGAGTAGCAAAAGACCGCAGGGGGGTTGAAAACGATACCCCGGCAGTTAGCTGTGCTAGCGGACTCTATCAAGCTTTGACCTCCCGGTCAGCTATCCCGCTGGTGGATAACAGAGCTCTCCGAAAACGTGGAAGCACTTTTGCAAATATGTGATATTTTGATAAATTAAGTAGATATTTGAGCATTATACAGCTACATTCTCGCCTGAAAATATCTTAAAAGGTTATTTTGTGACCAAGAAAGGGTAGTCTGGGGAAAAGGAGGACGCATTTGTCGGCTGCATTCGGAGGAGTCTACGAATTTGGACAGCCTTCGGCGCGTCGCTGTGACGTAATCGGTCTACAAATGCGTCCTCAGGAGGTTGCAGCCCATGAATTTGGACACAGCTCTTGTGTGTACTTGTAAGCTCGGCAATGGCGGAGGAGAGAGAGCGGCTAAAAAACGAATAGTTATGTCTATAACTTCTGTTCCCTGAAGGAGAGGAACGAGGTACAAAACATAAGTATGGGATATCACGCCCTCGCGTGTCCTGGCTGAAGAAACCTTTATTCACGCCTTTAAGGCAGATGACATGTGATGACATGCGCACGGCCCCGCCTGCACATATAGCCGCTGTCATCACAGTCATCCCTCAGTTCGATAGCCGCTCTTCACCGAGCCAAACTGCTCAGTGGGGCCACCTTGTGTTGTACCTCTTTCCTCTCCTTCAGGGAACAGAAGTTATAGACATAACTATTTGTTCCCTTTCAGTCGATTCACTCGGTACAACACATAAGTATGGGACATATATACACGCCCCGCAGAGCAGCCACCGAACCGGAATCGGGCCACCACTTCCTTAGTGAGTGGTAGACCCAGCAGAAAGGACAGTATGAGCCACCGAAGGGGCTGTAATGTCCAACCGATAAAACTGCACAAAAGTGTGCGGTGATGCCCAAATAGCTGCCGCACAAATATCAGCTACAAAAAGAGCCCATGAGGTTGCCATCCCCCTGGTGGAATGAGCTCTCACCCCGTGGGGTAAAGCAAGACCTCTGGTGCCGTATGCCAGTGAGATAGCTTCTATAATCCAGTGGGACAGCCTCTGTTTGGACAGAGCTCTACCTCTATTTGGATTGGTGAAGCAGACAAACAGCTGGTCACATAAACGCACATTCTGAGTGCGCTCAATGTAGGTGCGTAGCACACGCACTGGACAAAGAGAATGCATCCTCCTCTGCTCCTCAGATGCAAAAGGAGGGGAGCAAAAGCTCAGCAACTCAAACTCCATTGAGCCATAAGATGCAGGCATGATCTTGGGAAAATAGGCAGCATTTGGACGCAATACGACCTTGTGGCCATCAGGAGAAAACTGTGTGCAGGCGGGATGCACAGACAGCGCATGAAGGTCACCCACTCGCTTTGCCGAAGCCAAAGCGAGAAGTAATGCAGTCTTATATGAAAGAAATTTCATATCCACAGACTCAATGGGTTGAAACGGGGGGCTACAAAGGGCCTCCAGCACCAAAGACAAGTCCCAAGCAGGGACACTGGACTTAAGCACGGGTCTCAGCCGGCGAACCCCTTTCAGAAAACGTATGGCGAGGGGATGTGCACCTGGTGTCACCCCGTCAAAGCCAATATGACAAGCAGATATAGCTGCTAAATAAACCTTAATTGTCGAAAATGAAAGGCCCTTATCCAGCAGCTCCTGCAGGAATGTCAAAACATCCACAATAGAGCACTGAAATGGGAGAGTGTGGCGGTCCTGGCACCATTGCTCGAAGGCTCGCCATTTGTAAGCGTACAAGCCTCTAGTAGATGAGGCCCTAGCGCTCTGAATTGTCGCTATCACACTAGGTGGCAAACCCTTAGCAATCAAGTTTAGCCTCTCAGCAGGTAAGCATGAAGGCGCCACAGATCTGGGCGCGGATGAAACACTTCTCCTCCCGCCTGAGAGAGAAGATCCCTGCGGAGAGGAAGCTGCCAAGAACTCGCTGCTAGCAGGCTGATTATTAAAGGGTGTAACCTCCATTCTCTCACCAGAGGACCCCCCCTGGAGAGAAGGTCCGGCCCCAGGTTCAGGTGGCCCGGAACATGGGTGGCTCTCAGAGACAGAAAATGAACACTGCACCATAACAGCAGAGAGCGAGACAGCTTCAACAGGGGAAGAGAGCGTGTTCCTCCCTGCCTGTTTATGTAAGACACCACTGTTGAATTGTCCGTCCTGACTAAGACATGCTGGCCCTCCAGGACTGGACGGAAATGCTTTAGAGCTAAGAACACTGCTAACAGCTCTAAGTGGTTGATGTGCAGCTGGCGCTGAGCTGCGGACCAGATCCCTCTCACTGATGCACCCTTGCACAGCGCTCCCCACCCTCTTAGGGAAGCATCTGTGGACACCACCTTGCGAAACAACACCCTCCCAATCCGAGAGCCCTGATGCAGCAGCCTGGGCTCCCTCCAAGGACGGAGAGCTAGCATGCAAGACGTGGTTAGCGGCAGCCTCCTCCGGAGATGACGCGATGCACACAGGCAGTGAGAGAGAGTCCAGCGTTGAAACGCTCTCATGTTTAACAGTCCAAGTGGCACTACGGCGATCATAGATGCCATCATGCCCAACAAGCGTAATATCGTCTGGAAACGCAGTCTGCGTCCCAGCTGAAACTGAGCGAGGCAGCGATGAAACGCGGCCACTCTGTGCTCCGACAAACGTGCGCGGCTGGAAAGCGAGCATATTTCCAAACCGAGGAAAGAAATCTGCTGACTCGGGATTAGCGAGCTCTTTTGAAAGTTCACAGAGAACCGCAGTGTCTGAATGTGTGACAGAACCAGTGACAGCTGTGTCTCCGCCCAGTCGTCTAGGTAGGCTAAGATGCGGATGCCTCTCTCTCTGAGGGGTGCTAGCGCTGCTTCGGCACACTTTGTTTGTCTCCGAAGCGGGGACCACTCGTATTGCTCTTTTCTGCAATAGCGCCATTATTATTTCCTCTCTTAGTATCATGGCCGCCTCGGTGTTGACAGTCGTGTTTACGACTCCTTGGAAACGAGGCGGCTTGACCCGGAACTGCAACCGATAACCCATGGCAACGGTTCGCAGCACCCACGGAGAGGGGGCGCAAGCGCGCCACTGAGGGAAGTGAGCAGCCAGCCAGCTGACCTGCAGCACCGTCGGCGGGGCGTTGTCGCTCCCCAGTGTGTCTGCAGGGGACTGCATCACCTGCCTGACCTGGCTCATTCTGCCCGCAGACTGAGCATTTGTGATTGTTTGAGAATAAACAACGATCTTTATTGATTGTAACATGGGAACATGTACATTCATACATTTTGTTGGAGGCACCTTTTCTGGGGCACAACAATGAAAAACAGCGGGAACACTTGATGTGGTCACCTGAACATTTAACACACCTGAACAGGGAGTTACCTGAGGCATTTTGTGTGCAGGGGTTTTGTGCTTGGGAGACAGTGTTAGGAAAGTGCAGCGCCTTCTGGGGCTGACAACCTGAACAGAACTTAAGCGGCACCTCTTGGGTGGCAACAGACGGGTAAAAGCAGCGTCTCCCTGCTGCTGGACCCCTTCTCCACTCGAAACCACAGCTAGGAGGGCTGAGGCTTCTTCCTCCTGGGCGTCAGGTCCCGCCGGGGGCCCGAGGGTGGGCCTTTGCTCCAGGCCGACTGGCGTGGAGCTCGGGCCGGAGGATGTGCTCTCGCTGGCGGCACATCCACTTCAGCAGTGGGCGCCGGTCTCTTGCCAGTCGGCAGAGGAGCCGACTGGCAAGAGAAAGGAGCCCGCAGCTAGCCTGTGAGAGCTAGCTGCGGGCTTGGGCTTCAGCTGACGTCTGGGGATGATGTCGCGCAGAGCTTCCGTCTGCTTCTTCCTCAGATCGAATCTAGCCTGAATGGCTTCAAGTGAATGTCCGAATAACCCAGCCGCAGACACTGGTGCGTCCAGATATACAGCTCTGTCCCTATCCGGGACGTCAGAGAGGGTCAGCCACAGGTGCCTCTGCGCCACTACTGTCGAAGCCATCCCTCTGCCCAGGGAGAGCGCTGCACAGCGAGATGCACGGAGGATGTAATCTGTGGCGACTCTGACCTCGTTAAGAAGAGGTGCCAAAGAGCTGTCATCAGGAACCAGCGATCCGAGCTCCGCCAGGCACATTGCCTGGTACGTCTGGAGCATGGTGACGGAGCTCATGGCACGAGCAGTGCCGGCCTGAGTCCGATAAATCTTCTCCAGCTGCGAAGCAGAGAATCTGCAGTGCTTGGACGGCAGAGTTGCAGGGCCGCCGACACCATGGTTATGGGACGGGGCCAGATAAGCAGCCAGAGACGGCTCCATAGGGGGTGGGTTAGCTAAGCCAGCCCCCTCGGCGCCGTCCAACTCCATGTACTGTCCATAGCCGGGCACAGTGACAGAGGTTTGTCCCATGATGCTGTTAGCTCGCAGAGAAAGTCTGGGAACATGGGAAGGCAGTTTTTGGCCGTTGCGGGCTCCGGTGGGAGGAAAAAACCCGCGAACCGCGACAGCTTCTGAGCTGGCGGAGGAGAGGGCCAGTCCACCTGCAGCTTCTCAGCAGCGCGGCGAAACAGGGAAAAAAGAGAGGTGTCATCGTGGCCGACCGGCGCAGCAGCGGCGGCACATTGGCCCGACAATGAGCTCTCCTGCTCATCCTCCGACAAACCATGGATGTCCAGGCCGATGTCCAGCACGTCATCGTCTTCCTGGGGAGCGCTGGCGGGCTTCAACCCAGGCTGAAGCCCGTCAGCGCTCCTGCATGGTTCCGGCTCGTCATCGGCTAACCCGTCAACATATTCCATGTGGTCAGCCCAGCTAATTGCGGGGACATCGACCGGAAAATCCTCGTCTTCGGACTCGGACGAAGCCAGGGCTCCAGACTCAGAAAGGAGAGGGTCATGCCGTGCGACAGCCGAGCGTCCCAGCACTTTTTCCACAAACGTCACCCGTCTTTCCAGGGTCGAGCGCCGGAGCTGGTGACAAAACGCACAGGCTTCGGGCTCCGTCAACGCTCTCCTAGCGTGGACGATCCCCAGGCAGACAGGGCAGGCATCGTGCTGGTCGCTGTCGTGCAAAGAGAAACCGCATCCCTGAGGACAGGGGCGAACAGAAGATTTCTGCTTTGCTTGCTTCGGTTTGGAGTCCATTCCAAAACACAAAGCGAAACGCTGCACAGGAAAACTTGAAATTAGCGCTCCGCGGGCAGCCTACACACCAACAGCGCGGTGGAGGCTAACACCAACAGGGGCAGTTAAGCTAAGTTCAAGTCGGCAGACAACGGAGCTAACTAGCAGCAGAGGTGTTCTCAGCGAGGTGAAGAGCGTAAGAACTGAGGGATGACTGTAATGACAGCGGCTATATGCGCAGGCGGGGCCGTGCGCGTGTCATCACACGTCATCTGCCTTAAAGGCGTGAATAAAGGTTTCTTCAGCCAGGACACGCGAGGGCGTGATATCCCATACTTATGTGTTGTACCGAGTGAATCGACTGAAAGGGAATTTATTACTTTTTCTGGGTCACAAAATAAACTTTTAAGATATTTTCAGTCGAGAATGTAGCTGTGTAAAGTTCAAATATCTGCTCGATTTATCAAGACATCACATATTTGCAAAAATGCTCCGACATTTTCGGAGACGTCTATTTTTTCATGCTTTGTGGCAGCTTTTGAACATCTGTGGCATCTATTAATGTCAAATCTAGCCTTTATTTAACAACATAAGCAATTTCTATGTTACAATGATTGCACAGCCATTAAGGATCAAATCAGTTTCTGAAAAATGTTCTGATTTTTCTCCCTCTGCTTGCTTCTTACTGTCTTTGAGGCTCGGGACCAGCACTCCTGTTGTTGGACAGAAAGACATCAACTCAGTGGTAAGTATTTTTCTTTTCCAATATATTAGCAACTGTCAGTGGCATTTATATTAATCAGGCTGAACTTTAATCATATTTTAGATCAGTATGTTTTACTTATTGTTTTATTTGTGCTTTGGTTTGGGGAAGTTGTTTCTTTACTGATCTTTTCCTGTCTTCTGTTCTATTATTAGACTTGAGATATGACTGCACTATGCTGTTGCTGGTGATGCCAGTTAATTCTACAAGACATGCTGTGTAAGTAAACAAACAACAACAGTTTGGTCTGCATTTCTTGAAAGATCACATCCCCCAAACTTAGTTTAGAGGGTCTACACCAGGGGTAGTCAACTCCAGGCCTCGAGTGCCGGTGTCCTGGAGGTTTTAGATGTGTCCATGATCCATCACAGCTGATTTAAAGGGATAAATGACTCCTCAGCATTTCTTGAAGTTCTTCAGAGGCCTGGTAATGAACTAATCATTTGATTCAGGTGCGTTAACCCAGGGTGGGAGCTAAAACCTGCAGGACACCGGCACTCGAGGCCTGGAGTTGCCTACCCCTGGTCTACACTGTATATATAGTGAAGTCTGCAAGTTTTCTAACAGCAAAATTTGTTTTGTGCCCAAATCATTTTGCACATCATTAGAATGAAAGTTATTGGCCATGTTTGCATAGCCCTTTATAAAATGATGCTTTCATGACATTGTTGTGTGTTGGGTGGTGGTCACGGCTATCCAGACTGACAATTGAGACATTGAATGTCACCTCTCCGGTGGGAAGGGAGCCTGAGATTGTCTAAATTGCAGTCTGTTCTTTACCAAATGCAGAAAAAATGTTTTAAGAAAGCAATTAAGTTCATGTTCCAAAAAATATGATTGTTTGCTTGCAGGACAACAGGAGAGATGAGTCCTCCATCACAGATGGTGTGGTCAGTGAAGATGGTCGCCTGCAGGTTCAAGCTCATTGCATCTCCAACCCACATCCACTGCCACTGTACTTAAGGGAAGTTAAAGACTTTCTTCTGCACTTACATTTGGATCACCTCGATCCATGACAGTCATTCAGGCAGTAATGCCTGGCCTGGAAACAAGCCATCCTTAAAATATTACAACATTCCAGCTCCTGTGTTGGAATGGAAAACAAATGTGTTGTTTAAATCAGAGACTGCATTTGTGACAGAACAATAAATATATTTTATTTTGATCATATAAGTAATGTAAGTACCAAACAAACTTGTGGTAGGCCTAAACTTATTTTCAGAATAATTACATCTGAGACTTTGTTTCATTGTAAGATTATAACAGTGATGGCAATATAATTGTTTGTTGTTCAGCAGAACAGTGTCCAGTATGTTGGCTGTTATACTTTGTTGTGTTTGAAAATAAAAGTTGGGCTGATTTTAACATCATTACAAAAAGTGTTGTTAATTATTTTTAATCATATTCAGGTTACCACAAATTGTTTTTTCATTTAGTTGAACTTGAAATGTTTGTCAGTAGGTAAACAATTAGCATTGTACAGTCAGAAATATCAAGTTATTCTTAATACTGCAGACTTGCAATGAATAAGTTGTCCTAACAGTCATCTTAAGTAAGCTTTACTTAGTTTTTTTGAGGCAAAGAGTTTCCTTATTTTTTTGAGTTCTAGGAACTAATGAGGTTGTACAGAGTACTCAAAATAAATAAGTTGTCCTAATTTAGTCATTTTTAACTAAGCTTTACTCAATTTTTTTGAGGCAACGAGTTTCCTTAATTTTTTTGAGTTCTGGGAACTAATTAGATTTTACAGTGTATAAAGAATATAAAGACAAGAGTGTAATGCTGCATGCAATCATTAATCATGGGAAATAAAGATCACCAAAGCACAAAAGAATATTATCCTGAGTTGTTTTTATTTCACAGCTGCTCGTTCGAGCTCTGAAGCCTTTGATACATTGGAACATTAAATGTTAGTCAAGGTTCAGGTCTGATTCTGTCCCGTAGCGTCATAAAGTAGACAAAGGAAATCACTGCAGTTTGTCAACAGATCAAAGTGAACTTTTATTTTTTTATTGAGTGATATGTATTGTTGCTGATAATTAGCCTACAGACTGATCTGCTTAGTGGCTGCAGCTCCAATAGAGTAAATGAATGTGAATACATGCAAATTCCATTCATTGCTGGGTGTTGTGTTTCATATATAAAGAGTGAACATCTAGGCTTATATAATACACAGTGTTGTCTGACAGTCCCTCCTTGGGTGTTTGCCATGCATTCTCTGGACACATACAAAAAGCAGCAGAAGTCATCTGATAGTTTATAAACACTGATGGGTTAGATCCGATAAATCACATAGATTAGATATTATATAGGAAATATATCAAAGTTTGCAAAGATTATGAAATGGGGATGTAAATGTTGGATTTTTGGGTTCCTGTATATGTGGAAGGAAATGAGGATTTGCACATATTGCCAAAACAGTCATTGAAATTACAATCATTTAATTTACAGATACCATTAGGCAAAGCTGAACTTAAACCTAAATAATATGGCAGGAGCACTGAGACATCAGTGATACAGGAAAGTATCTATACAACATTCCAAAGCATGTTGATTTTGGGCGGGCAGGAGTGGAAAAGAAGAAATCTCTCGTCTCGGGCTACGACACACAGGTGTTAATATCGCACTCCAGCTGATAGGTAAGCACCCAACTAGACCGTGTGTGCACTGCAGTAAACCTGAATTTGTTCATGTAGTGACTGCTCGCCAGAAAATGATCTCCAGTCTTTAAACTGTTGATCAACAGTTTAAAGACCGAAAGAACATTCCGGTAATAAGCTAGAAACTGCAACACGTGTTCTTATTTATCCAGGTAAAGAAAGAGTTTCCCCAGGGGGCAATTGCAACAAATATAACATCACAGTTTCTAAAAATATTTTAAGTGACTAAAAATGACTTGACTGATTATTTGGATGTAGAACACAGTGTCGGTACAATAATGATGAGTTATAAATATACTCGCAAAACAGGTGATTTCTGCCAACATAAGGGAAGATGTTGGAATTTAAGAAAAAAAGCAAAAAAAAAAAACCCAAACAAAAACAGAGAAACATCGAGAAACACCGCGAACGTTCCAGCAGGTGGGTTGACACCTCTCAGCTGCTTTGCTAATCACCAATCACTGTAGAAAACGTCACCAACACGAACGGTTGAGTACGAGCCAATGACGTACGAGCCCAAAGAGCGCGCGTACTCAACTGACCAATCATCATGCCACAATCTGAAGGGGACGAAGCCAACTCGGTGACTCAACCTGAGCCCGGAGTGTCTTTACTCGGGTTGGAGGTGGTGTGTGTGGCCGGTTTTTCTCCTGTATTTATTGAAGGACTCCGGGATCTTGGATCTGCGCTGAAGAGTAGTAAGTTCTAGCAGCCAGTTGCTTAGTCTGCTAGTTTTAGCTTAAACAGAGCCCGTATGAGAGCAGGAATCCTGCCTTTGGGTAGTATTTTTCTAACACCGGTGACAGCTGACCGTGCCAGCGACACTAAGACGCGTTAGCTCGCCTGACCTGACCGGCTGAAGCGAGCCAAGATGCTAACTTATATTAAGCGGTGTCGATTTCCGCAACTGTACAAAGAAAACGTGCACTCATTATGTGCTGTGTGAATCAAAGAGTACACGCCGCGTATTAATGTGGGGTGACAGTGGCTCTGTCCTCTCTGTGTGACGCAAATCGTAGCCTCGTTTAAAGTCAGACCGTGACAGGTTTGTAACTGACTGCACGGAGCAGTGTTTGTGTTGACGAGCCGGAGAGTTTGTAGCGCAGATCGCTTATCAAAGACTGGCAGTAATCACTGCTAAATCACTACGAGTGGCTTACTGTGACTCACCAGTGTCATTATATTAGGAACCGTGTACAGATGCTGAGCGTTTTCTTGAATGTCATTTTGTGATGTGTTGCCTACTGATTTTGGCATTATGGACATTCACTCGGCATCACAGCAGACTTTACTTGCCAAATCTATCAAATTTAATGAGTTTGGGATGAGCTGGCATAAAGCACAGAGTAATGTGAGCTCCATCATTTAAGCTTCCTACTTCCCTCCCTTCAGTGTTAATGAGTATAACATCTGAGGACAGGTCTGAGTCTTTAATTACAAACCAAACAAGTAGCCAAGAAGAAAGAGTTTAACATTTTACTACTGCAAAAAAAAAAAAGAAAAAAAGAAAAAGGACAAATCAGCTGTTTTAGTCATTTAGAAGACAACATTCTGATTTTTCATTGTTTCGTCTCCTGAAAACGCAGGTATTTGTATTATTTTACATGAAACTTTTTTTTCCCTCTTATTTCCTGCAGTCTGACACTTGTGCCCATGCTCCATTTCCACACCTCAGCTGCCAATAACCACTCAAGAGGAAGAAGATGATTTTCACAGGTGGTTCAATCCTGTCGCCACAAAGATCGTGCAAAAACCTCTCGAAGTAAGTTATTTATTGTGATAGACTTAGTATTAGAGTTGTCATATGCCTGAAAATTTTCCAAAGTGTTTCCAAGTTTTTTTGTGAGAGAATAAACCAGCGTTTCTAGCAAATAACTTTACCCAGGAAACACTTTGTGATTTAAATGAATTATCCCTTTGTCTTTATTGTTTCTTCAGGATGTGTCTTCAAATCTGCTTATGGCTTTTTTTGGCGCTCACTTCGATAGTTGACACTCTGGGTAAGTAGCTGTTGTTTAAAAAGCTTTTAAAGTACTGTTAAATGTTTGGTTACATTAGACTGCTGTAACTGAGAACAAGATCAGTTATTACTGACTTTATTAATAAGTTATAAAGTCATTTCTTCCTCCACCCTCATATTCCTCACACCTCTCTTCTTCTCTCACTCATTCCCTGCTATGGCTGTGCGATATTATATGTATTGATTGATAAAATCAACTTTTACTGCACTGCAAACTTCTTAAATTATGTTTAAAAAGAAGAAAACAACTTAAATATATGAAAAAATATCATACTATTCCCTTAAAATTAAATACTGGCTAGACAGTGAGCTGCCTTGGTGGAGGTTTGCGCTCTTGGAGTACTTCTTGTTTAGTACGTGCACATCTGATGTATATTTTTATTCTTAAACCTCTGTCTTGTTTCCTTTGTCCTTCAGACTACAAAAACATCATATCTCCCCTTGGCCAGCAGGTCATTCTGCCATGTAATGCTCCTGGAAATATGGTAGTCCTCGCCATGCAGTGGTCCAGACGTGGCCTGGAAGAATACGTGCTGAACTATCGTGATGACCAACTTGATCCAGAGGGCCAAGATCCGTCTTATACGGGCCGGGTAAACCTGACCAACACACAGAATGGAAATTTCTCAATGATACTGATGAACATGATGACTGCTGACATTGGAACATACGAGTGTGTAGCCTTCCAGAGAAGACCAGGGATGGACTATGAAATCCTCAGCATCATAAACCTGAATGTCAGTCAGTCAGGTGAGTTTGTGCTCATGTCAAATGATGACACATTAAAAGAGTTTTCACCTCCCTGACTGCTGACAATTCACACCAATGCATTTTTTTTTCTCGACAGATGAAGTCAGCAGTGGCGCAGCTACAGGAAGAAACCATCTCATTGTGTCACTGTCAGTTATTGCAGGGATCATTCTGGTGGCTGGTATTCTCTATATCTATATTAGGTACCAAACAAACATTGGATCCTCACCTTCCCCCCAATATGAAATGACATCAACATCTCAGCATGTCTAAATTAGAAAGACCCTCAAATTTATTCCAAACATCTAAAACTTAAAATGACAGTTAAAAGCTGGAGTCGGGCTTGTAGTAAAAAGCACAGAGAAGTTAATTAGAGTAGAATAATAGAAGCTCGGATCCATTTACCGTTTAACCTACATTAAGCAAATTCAGATTGTGGTTTGGCTCTGAACCACTTCGATTTGTGCCTTTGTCATATGTTTCCTAATGCTGGCTGTATATATATCACGTGATAGATTGGCTGGGATTTTTAAGAGATTTCTATGTACTATTTACCACTAAGAGCGCTGTGGAGCCCATCGAGAATGAAACTTTAACTTTGGTTAAAAAAAAATTACCGAAAGAATTTATATTTCATAACAAAGTCAACAGAGCAAACATTATGGCGCGCAACAAGTTCATGCACCAAATTTGGAACGAGTCCAAATTAAGTTTCTTTCAAAGCTTTACTTCACAATATGAACCTTAACAAGTCATACACTTAATGTGTAAACCTTATGCAAAAGTATTTATTATAATGCACTGAAACTTTTTATTTATTTGGTTTTTAGTATAAAGGCGCTTTTAAAACTCCTAAATGAAAAAAGGTCCTACATTTTCCCGACAGAATTTTGTGTGTTTTACATCCAAGCACAACTTTCCTGAAAAGAGAAACATGTTTTTATTCAAGTTACTTTCTGCCAGTATAATGTTTTCATGTTTGCAGATCCGTTTTGTCTTTAGGTTGTTCTAGCTGCCAAAAAACAACACTGTTGTGGTGCTAAGAGGGAAAAGTCCCGTAAATTGTTTAGTAAAATTTAAATTATGAGGGATTTTTACTGACACCGTCTTGGTGTTTTCAAACTGGACATGACAACGAGGGATGGATCTCTCTGAAAAACTGAGTTTACTTACAGGGTACTCACACGCTTAAGTATTACCCTGCTTCATCTCCCTTATGACTCTCATGGGGATCATGGTTTAGAAAGTGAGCATCATGTTTATCTCATAAGACTAGAAAAAGGTGACTGACAGCATGAACTCGTCTGGGAGATGTTTACAGAGTTCACAAAGTAAATCGCCAGTCGACCCCAAGCCGTTCAAGTATTTAAGCATTACTGTATTTTCACTAAAGCACTGCATTATACTGAATAATAGAAGCCTTTAACTTTGAGTAGCATTCCAGATGTGGTTATGTATTTTGTGATACATACTGTATGGTAGACAATGTGCCCATTAAGCATTAGGGCACTTTATTAGATACTTTATCAAATGTTGAAAGTTGAATGTGAAGGATCATAGTCAGAGGGCTGTGGGACATTGGCTACCAGCTGCTTATCACTAAAGGAAAGAAAGGTGATTCATGCCTTATGTTTTTATCTTCTGTCGTTTTCTGCTTCATGGCCTGATTACAGTGAATTTGCGGGACCATATTGTATGTTTTTTGTGACTCCACAAGAAATGCATTAGGTACATACAGAGTATACATTTTTGTAGCAATAACTGTTCTTTAACTGTTGAAATGGATGTTTTCAGGTACATGATCACATTTTTACCAGGTTAATGAAATGATTTTTTTTTTGTCTTGGTATCTCTAACAAAAAGGTAATGATAAGTGGCCCTATCATTATATTTATAGCGACAGTTTCATGTCTTTCAATGTGCTTTCCATATGTTACACTATTTAACTATGTTTTGTTTTTATTTCCTTGGTCCAAAAAAGTTTGGGGTTAGTATTTCACAAAGGACAAAGCATCCATACCTTTTACTGTGATGACCACTAAAGCCTTGAAACAAACTTTGAATATTTGTTCTTACTTTGTGAGTCTCTATATTGCTATGAACTGTGCTTTTTTTTTTTTTACAAAGGAACATTCCAAGTGCCATCATTTCTTTTGTATGTTCTGCACATGCTCTGTACAATCATGACCCTGAGACCAATAAAGATCTATTTATTCTTTCACTTGAGTGTGCCGCTCGTGTTGACTCTTTATGGTTCACGTAAAGATAATGTAGAGCAGAATTTGCATTTTATTTTTTTATTAGTTTGCATTTTTGTTTCCTCTTTAAATGTTTAGCTTTTGTTAGTTTCAGTGTCTGTTTTTGTTTTTAATTGAGTATAAGAGCACTGTCAAATGGAAGATCTAATTTCAGGATAGGTGTGACGATACACATATATACCAACCTCCTAATGATAAAATGGATCAAGTTGATTTAAAAAATGTTAAGGACATTGTGTATATATTTAGTTTTGCTAGCACACAATTAAAGGTTTGGTTAAAGCTTCATTGTGAAGCTGCTGCCATTCAGATATTTTCCAGATGATATTTCATGGTGAATGAAAAACTAATGAGACTTTTTTAGGTTCATAATTCCATCAGTTCTGACAAGACCTCCAGATGGCTGTATACCCTCAATGTTGTACCTCTACTGACCTCCCCTGTACATATTGACAATAATGCAAACTAAAAGTTTCAAGTTTTGATTTGTGTTACCATTTATTTGAAGTCCAGTTCTTGTGTAGTTTGGCATACCTCAGCCTGTGGCATCTATCGGACAATCTACACCACGCACACAATTATTATGCAAGTTATATTCTTGAGGATTAACTTTAATATGGAACAAAACCTGTGCTCTTACTCAATCCAAAATGTTAATAAACCTGAATGTTTGGCAAAGGAAATGTTAGTCTGGACATCCTCAGGGGGAAGCACATGTGTGCACAATTATTGGGAAATTAAAGTGAATAGCTAAGCTATTTCAAGAGTGCTGAAAAGTCCTTCTGAAAGATTTTTTGCAATTTTTTTTGGTGTTCAAGAGTGATGAACACCTCATATAGAGGAGTTCATCACTCCTGGTCACGCCTTTATTCCGTAAATACATATCATCTGAGAATGCTTAAAACCAACAACTATTACAGTTTATGTAGCTTGGAATTGGAAAATATGCATAGAAATACTGATGAGGTCAAAATACTCACTTGCCTAATAATGGGGCACATAGTGTTTTTCCCCAAGCTCACCGATGATCACGAGCTCGAGGTAGTGACCAAAGGAATGAGATTATTTCTGTTTACTGGCCTGGAAACGCCTCGGTGTTTCCCTGAATAAGCTAGAGGAGGTGGCTCGGGAGACGGAGGTCTGGGCTTCTCTGCTGTTGCTCCCGTGATAGATAATAAAGAACATAGGCAGTTGGCAAGGAAAAAAGATGACCACTTTCTGATGAATTATTGTATTTAAAATGGTCACATTTTTTTTCTTACCTGCTGTAAGGAAGCACAGGAGTGTGCTTTGAACAAGTTTTCTTCATGGCAGGTTCAACTCAGCCAATTTCAGAGTATTTTTTTGTTCATCGAAGGGCAAAAATTCAGTCCCCCAGCCAATTTTGAGCCACAAAAAAGCTAGTTTAATTCAACTGAAAAAAGATGACTTATTGTAATATATAAATTTGTAGCAGTTTGTAACAGAAGAAAAGTGCTTCATACATGTGAAACATTTTTCCCTGCAGCTTAATTTAGCCATTTTTTCATTAGGAAATCAAAACACAGCACAGAAGTTGGAAATGTTCAACAGGAACAGCTGTTTAAATACTCACTGAGCGGCATGACCCTGAACTATGTGACTGGCAGCAACAATAAGAGCTGTTCAGAGTGTCCGCTGACTGAGGAAAGGTGCTTCAGTAGTTCCTTTAGTGCTTCATGGCACTCATGGCATTTCCTGACGTAGTCATGATGTTTCAATCTGTTAAAAAATGTTTTCCTTAAACCTGCATTCTTTTTAAAGGCCACTAGGGGGAGACTGCATTGGCTGCAAAATGACTTTTGCTCCTATAGAAGTCTGTCACCTCTGACACAGGTTCTAAGTCTCTGATCATTTCTTTTATTATGTGTTTTGGTTTTTGTTTAACAGGAAAGAGCAAACGACAGGTGCATGTTCTTCATACACTGATGGAGACAAACGAGGATTTATTTATACCCTGAGCCCAGATGTTCAGGACATGAGGAAAAGGTTCGTGGTGCAGAGAAGAGGGACCAAGCAATCCACCCTTGTTTTCTAAAGTGGAATTCTCACCACAGATGGACAGATATTTCTCAAAAACTGGTGCACCCACCATCAGATATAAAAACACCAGTAAAAGTAATCTTTTATAGTCTCACATAGAGTGTTTTTAAATGTTTGTTTGTCTCATTTCTACAATCACTGAGAGCAGTCTTTGGTAATAAACTGTGCCGGTAGATATGAATATGCAGTCAAAAAACTGCACTTTGTTTACCTCCAACATTATACATGACTTTGTGCTGCCATAAAATATCAGATCTATTTAATTTAATATTTATTACTTTTACATGACAACAATATTTCTCTGTTCTGTGCAGTTTAGAAATGATGCTCGATGGTGACCTCCATGACGTCAAAGTCCTCAGTCAGTTTCTGCTCAGGGTGGGGGTGTGGCGCTGTTGCTATGGAGACAAAGAGTGAGAAAAAAGAAGTGAGAAAAAAACAATCAGAATTTAAGGGGACCTATTTCCACATCTGCATTGTTCTTCTAAGGCCCTTCTAAAGTTGCTTTGCATGATTTACACTTCAAAATAATCAACACAGCTTCACCTGTGCTCAATTTGTCTTACTTACACCTGAGAATTAGATTGATAGATCAGATTGTCTTTGTTCTTACAGTATCTCGGATTTCGAGGCTCTCCCAGCATTCCCAGTGTGTTAGCTAGTTTCAGTGTTTCCATGTATGATCCCATGCTTGTTTCTCAGTTTGTTTTCTTTTTACTATATACTATATACTATATACGGACTGCCTACCTGTGCCAAACTGCTTCCCATTTTTAAATAAAGATTAAGATTTTGGATTTTTTTTTAACAGGTCTTCTCTGTCCTGTGTTTGTGTCCCCTCTTCATTAATTGTTCTAACTTTGGCAGTTTCAGGCCTCTAATAGTCTTTATATATGGCAAAGTCCACCACTGTAGCTACATGCATACAGTTATGACAGAAAATAAACAAAAACACAACAGATCCCCTTTAATAGATTGATCATCTGACAGTGAAAGTTACCTGAGGGTCTTTGTCGATATAAAGACACCATTAGGACAGTTGTGATGACATATGGACAGAACACCACCAGGTGGCAGACCACTCTCAAGACAAGTGGTTGGTGAATGGACACAGCTGGTGGAGCTGAATCAGTAGGCAGAGCTGTGGCAGAAGGAGACGCCATGGCAGTGGATTGGATCGGTGTGGTCATTGGGGTTGAGACAGAAAGCAAAGTTGAGGCAGAAGACAGGGTTGATGTAGAGGGTGGGGATAATGTGGAAGGCGGGGCTGTAGTTGTAGGTTTACCTGTAAAGAGAATGGCACTGTTCAGGTGATTCATGGATGAAATCTTAGATGGTAATCTTAGATGGACGCAACTTTCAGATCTCGTCTGAAAAGTGACGCTAACAGAGAAGACTGTTAGCTAAACCAGATGCTAAACCAGAAAGACTATCATGAGAAGATTTTGTCACTACTCAGTGATGAAAATACTTATGAGCCCCTGAAACGAGACCCAGGAAGTGGCTACAGGAAGAGGGTGATAGACTGTCTGAATCAGTTAGAACAAGACAAGGCTATTGACTGGACCTCATACCACAGGCTATACCCAGGGGAGTCTACACCAAGTCTGTATGGTTTACCGAAAATACATAAACAGGGTGCACCTTTAAGACCGATTGTCTGCATGATCAACTCTGTCACCTATAACATCTCCAAGTTTCTGGCTTCGATCCTCAACCCGCTGGTGGGCAGCTCTGAACACCACATCCAGAACACCCTGGATTTTGTTGAGAAGGTGAGAGATGTCATTATGGAGGCAGATGAAACCATGGTCTCGTACGACGTTACATCTCTCTTCACTTGCATCCCAGTCACAGAAGCGTTGGAGATAGTCCGTAAGAGATTACAGGATGACACCAACCTCAGCAACAGGACCATTCTCAGCATCGACCAAGTGTGTTTGCTTTTGTAACCGTGTCTTCATTCCACCTACTTCAAATACAAGGGTCAGTTCTACAGGCAGAAACATGGGTGTGCCATGGGCTCCCCAGTTCCACCCATCGTGGCCAATTTGTACATGGAAGAAGTGGAAAAGAGGGCTTTGCTATCCTACCCTGGAACACCACCAAGCCATTGGTTCAGATATGTGGATGACACCTGGGTGAAAATCAAATCTCAGAATGTACTACATTTCACGGATCACATTAACTCGGTGGACCGACACATCAAATTCACCAGGGAGGTTATGAAAAGTGGCAGGTTAGCCTTCTTAGACTGTGAGATTTCCATCAGTAATGGGGGACATCTAAAAGCTGACGTGTACCGTAATCCTACGCATACGGATCAGTATCTAAGGTTTGACTCTCATCATCCACTGGAGCACAAATTGGGTGTCATCAGGACGCTACAACACAGAGCGAACACCATCCCCACTGACACAGCGGCCAGGGAGGCAGAAGAACAGCACATCAAGAAGGCCCTGAGTAAATGTGGTTATCCCAGCTGGACTTTTGTCAAAGCTGGAAAGGCACCTAAAGAAAGCTCCAGCCGATCCAGGAGAGAAGGACATCCGCAGCCCAAGCGAAAACCTGTAGTGATCCCATATGTGTCAGGAGTATCGGAACAGTTGAGACACATTTTTTCTAAACACCGGGTCCCTGTGGCTTTTAAACCCCAAAACACGCTGTGCCAAAAACTGGTCCACCCCAAGGATCGGGTCCCCCGACACAAACAGAGTAACATAGTGTACGCTGTTAAGTGCCAGGAGGATTGCCAGGATTTATACATCGGGGAAACCAAACAACCTCTGGCGAAGCGGATGGCACAACACAGAAGAGCTACCTCGTCAGGCCAGGACTCTGCAGTCTATTTACACCTACAGGCCAGTGGACACTCTTTCAATGATGAGGATGTACACATCCTGGACAGGGAAGAACGCTGGTTTGAGCATGGAGTCAAGGAGGCCATTTACGTGAAAAGGGAAAGACCATCTCTGAATCGAGGAGGGGGCCTAAGGGTTCATCTTTCGTCATCTTACAATGCTGTGATTGCAGCCATTCCCCAACTCTCTGTGAATGGTACTCATGGTTATTGATCAGTGGTCTTTGATCAGTGGGTTTTGGTCAGTGGTTGTTGATCAATGGTCATGAGAATTTGCATAATTATGATTAAGGACCTGACCTCCCAGCCCATTGTTCTTTCAGTGGGCTGGTTTCAGTCATTATGCAAATGTACTGTTTATAAGATTTGGGGAAACCTGCAGTCAGCTGAGACTGAAGAAGTCACTTGGATGAGTGACGAAACGTTTCTCCCACAAAACGCTACGTCCAGATGAACAGATTCAACTTTTGGAGGTGCCTTTAATCTGCATTCTTTCCAGTGGCCACCAGGGGGCAACTCCTGTGGTAGGAAAAAAAAACCTTTGGATGGTGTAGAGCGCTATGGGAAACTCAGCTTCCTCACTCTGCGACCTCACTAAGCACCTTCCTGATTACTTTATTGGATAGTTTCAGGTTAAACAGAACACATAAGAAGTCTTTAGCCAATTAAAGTCTTTGGTTGGATCCGACCTGCAGGTTTGAAAACACAGAAGTGGTGATAGCTAAAAAGCTTGAGGTCTCATATGGGACTTAACTGACTAATGGGTGACCTCATGCTATCTATGTCCATCTATGGATGAAATAAATGTTGATCATACTGAAAATTACCTGTGACAGTGATCCAGCTGGGTGGAGACTCCCCATGATGACTGATGTGACATTTGTAGAGGCCTTCATCAGACATGGAAACATCAGGAATGGTCATGTGACCTGTCGAATCAGTCCTGATGATGGAGCCATCTTTATAGAAAACAGCTGGGAGGTTTGAAGGTGTGGACTTTGATTTACAGAACAGCGTGATGCTGTCTCCCTCCATCACAGGAAGCACAGGACTCTGCAGGATCACTGGGCCACCTCAACACAGACACAAACTACAGCATTTCATCCACTGACACACAGCTTCACCAACACTAACTATACACAATGTTCTTACCAGTCACAGTGATGTTGACGGTGTTACTGGTTATTCCTTCTCCGCACTCACACCAGTAAACACCACTGTCCCTTCTGAAGATGTAGGTGATGGTACAAGAAGAACCGACTTGTTTTCCCCACCCATCTCCACACCGACTCCCCTGTCGTTTGGGCGTGTTCCTCCTCACAGTCCATCCAGCAGGGCTGTCCTCAGCCTCACAGCTCAGAGACAAACGGTCACCTTCAAACAACTGAGAGCTGCTTGGGCTCACAGTCAGACGAGCTGTGGGGAAGATATGGATTATGTACATTTACAAAACCCTGAGGCAGCCATCAGATTGTCTCTGAGAATTACAGTGAAACAATTAATGCACACAGAACCATCCGCAAACACCAACATTTAAGTATGGAAGGTGGTTTTTAAGGGCAGTAGTTGTTTGGGATCACTCCCATTTATCCAGGTTTATCTAGGGTATGGTTAAACTCCACCACATTTATTCAGGATTGGATTACATTAGTTTACATTAGGTTAGATTGGAATTTCTTATCTCCCCTGGGAAAAGTCTTGGAATCTCATCATATGAGATAACACACATACAAACGCTCATTCACAATTTCATCTGTTACTACTCAGTCATTTAATTGATAAAAGCACTTAAGATATTTTGTGCCTATTTAACTAATAATTTGGGTAACCTGTAGCTTTTCCTGAGGACATCAGTTTATAATCTTCATTAAGGATACCCCTCAGTCTCTTCAAATATCTCCTGGAGGAAGTATGCCAATTATCTTTGAATTTGAGATCTGAACTTGTCAGAATGATTACCAAAACATGTGTAAAGCTATAATGAATAATAGGTTTGTCATAGAGTAGTGCAGCCCTTAGTTTCACAGTTGAAACCTGAGGACACTGTGGGGCATTTTATAGTCTTTGTGGCTCGGGTGACTGCAGTTAATTGCAGCAGCTTCATAGTGCAGAGTGTTTGTTGCTAAAGGTTAAAAAAAAATCCACACCAAATGGAATGTCAGTGAAGTGGAATCCTTCAGAACGGAGAAATGAAACTGCCAAATGCTGCAGTTCCTTTAATGTTCACCTGAGACTGGCTCCAAAAGTGGGTCAGTCCCATGTTAAAATGTTCAACTTTAAAGCAGAAATAAACACGTTAACAGCCTGCTACAAAAAATGTCTGGGTTTTTTGGGTAGTTTCCCTTGTTCTCATAACTCTGTCTTTTATAAATTCTTTTATTTAACTAATCTGCTTGGATTTTGTTGAGGATTGGCCAGGTGTGGCACGTTAGACTGATAGTTGGATGGTGATATCGGCTGCTATAGATGCCAACGTCTGTACGGCTTTAATCAAAGTTAATCAAAGTCACTCAACTGAACCTCTGAAGCATGATTGAGCTGCTGGCTCTCATTGAAGCATTTAAATTATGTTATCGAGCCTCCTGTGTGGTGCAGAGCATTGTTTTTCAGTTTTAATAACTGAAGTTGTAGTATTTGTATTGGTATATTACTTAGTATTAATTAAAACATAAGTGTCTTTGCAGTGTATCCAGTTTGTGAATGCAGGTTTCTAACCAAGCATGCTAGCATTCATTTACCACTGAATTGTCAAGTCTAAATATGTTCACTTTTTATTTGGAATGGAAAATTTGATACATTTGAGGTTTCAAGAGTCAAGAAACCAATCAGAGACGTCACACTTTCTATACAGTTTGTGGTGATGGTGAGCAGCAGGTTAGGTCAAGATTCAAGGCACAGAGCACACCATACACAGGATGTTTTCTGAGATGAGAGATGCCCAGTTTACTTATCTAAATGCTTCAAAATCAGGAAACAGTGTCTGTCATCAAGCTGAACAGGATGTTGTGGGTAAGTGAGCAACAGCTGTTGCAGAAGGTGCAATCGTGGTCACCTTTCTTTCTGCAGGTCGAAAAAGGTTATGTGAATTCTCTTTTCTGGTGTTTGATGGTTTGTTGTTATGGAGTCAGTCTGCCAGTCCGTTTATGAAGACATTGTTAAGAAGGCTCTGAAATGCTGGAAAAAAATAAAATGAGGCAGAATTTCAGAGCCCTCTTAACTAGAAAATATTCATAGTATAAAAGGTAAAATGTTGCAGAGCTTTAGTTATTTTACTACTGAATGACCCACGTTCACATCTAATGTGGCCTTTTTTTGTCAAGGCTAATCACTGCTGATGAAAGCTGGGTCTCCAACCACAACCCACCGACCAAACAGTAGCTGTAAGGGATTCCCATATGCTTGTTTGCCATTCACCTAGGGACCATTTTTGATCCGAGGACACCACAAGGGTTATGTTTGCAGTCGAAGTCCGAAGCTGACAAGTGTGACTCTTTTGTTCAACATTCACAAGGTTGTGTATTATAAACTCGTATCCCAGGGTCATATCATCAGTGAGGAGCTAACCAAACTGAAATGTGGTGACTGTTATCTTGTGCATGCATTTAAGAGGGTTTCTTGGCCACAGCAAAGCATTCAATGCACACCACTGCCCCCCCAGCAGCTCAGCCTCAAAATGAAATTCAAATGAACGTGGAGACAGTACTTTTATGTGTAAATACAAAACTTCAGTATCAACACCACTGGATTTCACAGGAAACAATCATGAAGGGGCCAATTTTCCATTAGGTATTTTTATTATTACGTTGGACAAAATTGCTGAAGCTTTTTTAAATCCATCCTTTTAGCTGGATATCATCTAATGATTTGAGAAATCTGTCTCTAATTACATCTTTTCTTTGCTCAGCTCAACAACCCTTCATCAGACTCACTACAAAACTGTCGGGGTATTTTGTGGACGTGAGCAAGTTCCATTTTGAGTTTGAGGTTATTTGGACAAAAGGTTCCTCTGTTACCGCTGCTTCCTCCACGACAGCTGCTGCCTGCTGTGTATACATGAAGTGTTATACAAACACACACACAGGCATGTATGTTTGGCTACCTTTGTGAGGACATTTACTCTTATTAATGCTTTGCCAAACCTGTTACCCCTAAAACCAAGTCTTAACCCCTTAAATAGGCCTTTGAAAGGGTGTGAGGAGAAAAAATCCTTCGTCACTTTGAATTCCTAAAATGTAAACTAGTTTGTACAAAGACAACTGGACATGACTGCATTTAGGCTTCTTTGTCTTTGGTTTCCTGTGAATCAGTCACTTCACCATATAGTATGGATGAGCAGTAAACCATGATTTAAAAAAAGACATAATCATGCATGCACATTCAGCGAGCATATATCCTTCTAGCCTTACGCTTTTTAACCATTAATTAATGATTGGTTGTATCTGTGAATTTTAGTTATCAAAACAAGAGTCATACTCACAGAGAGCATATAAACCAAGAGTACCTTGTCAAAGCAAATTTTATGCATTTGATTACATCTTTGTTATGAAGCCTTCATTTTTAAAAAATCCAGATTTAGATGCATATCTATATTTATGTCTCTAGATCACTTTCCACTGAAACTGCCACCAGAAATTAGCTTTTATTTATTTATTTTTATTGTATTAACCTTAATACTTAAACTTTTAGCTTATCTCTGTACCTTTTTCTGTCTCAGCTCAGTTAGTTATGAGCTACATGGAAATAATTCACGGGAAAACTACGGAGGCCTGTGAAATTATGTGTTCTGGTAAGTGAAAGCACATCTTAAAACATTAAGAGGAATGCCACTGTTTGTTTTTTGTACACCATGTTGTATTTAAACATGTAATTGTACAAAGTGTGGTTTCCTGGTAGAATAAAACAAAGTGAACTAACCTTGGTTTGTTGAGCCACACAGCAGGGAGATCAACCCTAAATAGAATAACACTCGGTTTGTTTAAGTTTCACATTAATCTGACGAAAAAATATGTGGTGTACTTACACAGCAGCCACAGGACAGATGTACCCTTCATTCTTTCACTTGGTCATATTTGACTGAGACTTAATAACGACACTTCACTCAGTTTACAGTAAAATGAAACTCGCGTCCCCTCCCTTTGTGGTTTTCTTTTGTCTGAATACAACGAAAGACCCTTTTCCATTCCATAGAAGCAGAGAAATTACGTATTAAGAGATTGGATTGGACCACAACCTTAAGTTAACCATCAGCTCTCTCATGGTTTGTGTGTTTTGCTGTTTTCAGTCACTGATTTATATTTTTCAGTATTGGCCTCTGTTTGGGGTTTTTTGAATGGCAGTCAGTAATAAAGACAAGGTGGGAGATTTGGCTCAGACAATAGTAAAGATCCAAAGCACAGAAAGTATGACAGCTGTAACTGTAAAACAGTGTCTCATGGGCCCCGGCTGGTTAAGGATGTTTTCTGTTTTTGTATTCTCTTCACTTGCTGTTTCTGAAAGTGTTGGGCAGGTCCTATCCAGCCCCACCCTCTGGATGCTCGATGTTACTCATCGAGCATCCAGTATTTAAGGAACAGCTCGAGCAAGTGACAGCTAAATGAAGCTTCATAAAGTCTTTCACCCAATTTGTTTGCAAAAGAGTTTATTCCTCAGGCTTCATGTGCACACAGACCTCCCTAGCCACCTGCTGGTCAAAAACTGCCAAACACACAGACTTATCACTGTTCATTTTAAGTGCAGTCTTACATGTTGTGTTGTTTTTTTGTTTTGTTTTGGGGTTGTTGTTGTTTTGTTTTTTTAACTATGGACGTAAAGTTTGTCAATAAAGATTGACTGATTTATTGATCAGTAAAATTACAGATATTTGATTTTCAGATATCATTAAATAAAGCTGTTGTAAAACGAATCATAAATGATCAGACAAAAAAAAAATAGGGCAGAAGCACTGGGACATCAATGACACAAAAGGTAGTATATACTATATTCAAAAGGAAAGCAAGACAACCAATGGAACACCAACAGAAAATGTTAACAGAGAATAGAACAAAAAGCAGCCAATATCCAAAGAGGATCAAAAGTACTGGCAGCAATATCTAGGGACCTGTAGCCCCTAAAGCACCAACACCTATAGCTATATAATAATGATAATAATAATAATAATAATAATAATAATAATAATAATAATAATAATGTATTTTCAGTAATAGGATCAAATTTGGAGACTGTATTCTAAAGACTCCAGTCGTTTGTTTTTATTGTTGTGCTTTTTGTTAAGGACAATTAAAGACACTAAAATGTCATTTAGTCCATAGTGCTTTTATTATTATTTTATTATGATCATATTAGTTGACATTATCCCAAAAATCAGCTAACATGAGAAAAGTATAACAACACATTGTTGAAAAACATGACACTCAAAATTCCTTTTTTTAATTAGTATTCGTGTGAGCCTTTTAGTGATATCAGCAGTGATGCTGACACATTTGGGGAGAACTGTCTTTTCCTGAATCTGGACACAGACACACACAGCAGGGAAAAGCAGAGAGAGGGGGAGGTAGACGTCTGACCTTTTAACTTGTCAAATGTTTTAAATACTGAGTTTCAGCAAACACTGAAGGTGCAATTATTTCTATTTCATATCACTTTATATCTTTTTTTTATCTCAAAAACAAATGTCTCTTACACTGTATATAATGATGCATTATCTATTAAAGAGATAAATATTGTTCTTTTAATATATTGGCACAACTACATTTGTCTGAAAATGAAAGCTTACTTATATGATATGGGTAAAAAGAAAAATGCCAAGATGTAAAAAATGTAATAAAATAAGTAGAGTAATATATTAAATATTATTTTATTGGGGGAGAAAATCTGGCCTGTCAGTCATAACTGTCTTAATTCATATAGAATATATATCAGAGCAAAAAACAGGCTGACGTTTGCTAAAAGGGTCAAACTGGGCAGAAATGATACAAACACATAAAATCCTTATAAAATATGATGTAACACTATAGACCAGGGGTGAGCAACTCCAAGCCTTGAGGGCCAGTGTCCTGAACTACAAGACATGTTGTGGAGGTAATTTAGCCATTTGAAACGGCTGTGTTGGATCAAGGACACGTCTAAAACCTGCAGGACTGAAAATTCCTGCAGTTGCCCACCCCTGCTATAGACCAACTTACCTCATAATATATAATGCATGATGCAACAAACACAGCAGTATTATTAATCCAAAATACTAACATTTATTTTCATTCTGCTGCTGATACTTACATACTTTAAGTTTCTGAATATATAACTTTTTACTACCTTATATAGTTTTTACTTGAAGAACTTGAGTAGTTTCTCCCACACTGAAAACACTTTAATGATAACATTATTTTAACATTAGCTAAAAAGATTGATTCCTTTTCTTCACACACACTGCTGAGTTTGTCCTGTCTGATCATCACAGGTGGAAGGCCTTTGTCTCATCAGCTCTCCCACAGAAATTATCACAGATGATCTGCAGCAGTGAGTTTCTCAGTCTGTCCTGACTCTGGACACTTGCATTTCTCAAGCATGTAAATCAAATGTGTGATAAGCTGCAGGATTAAAACACAAGTTATTTTATAAATACATGTTATACTTTTATTTTACAATCACAGACAAAGAAAACAAGAGAAGGGAAATGTGCAGCACAGACAGAAAGGTGACAGGCTCAGAGGGCATACACTACTACAAAAAGAGCACAAAGAGTATTTCCTGTTTGTGCAAGTATTTGTGTTATTAGGGGTACTAAATGAAATGAGGGCTAAGTTTAAAGTGGTTAAGTTACTATACTGGCCAAACGCCCCTGTGAATAAATTACCATTCTTTTAACTTAACGAGTGAACTGTCTGCTCGTTTCTCCTTAAAACAAACGTACGTTTGACTTGACACCACCAAACAAAACCTGCTTAGGCAGCACAATAAACAAACTCACATTAACATTAGTGTAATCGATCCTGATGTTTGTATGGGACTGTAAAAGTGATATTCAGTTGAGTGTCATGGTCCTCCTGTCCTCCACGGCTTTCTGTCAAGGTTTAGGCAGCATTCACAACCTGTCTACATTTTTCAGATTAAAGCAAAGGACCTTGTATGACAAGCGGTTCATTACTCGAAGCTTTTCAACACAGTCATCTTTGGTGACATCTGGCAAAAAAATATGAAGAGCAGCTTGAATCTACAACTTGTAATATATTGCTACATTATGACTGTACAGAAGAGGATTGGGGGCACTGGAAAAAAAAAGTGGGCAAGTCTTTTTTTTTTTTTTTCTTTTCCAGAATTGTGAGCTTTTTTCCTCACTGACTTTAATCTCAGCGTTCTGAAAAAAAGAAAAACCATAAGACGCGCCCACTTTTTTTTTCTTTCTAGTGGCACTAATCCTCTTCCGTAGTTAGCCCCTGCGATCGCACATTTCCTTTTGGATGTCCCGGTACCGGTGCTTATTTCAGCTTCAAACGGGCACTTGTAGACAAGGTAATTTGGAAGGCTGGATGATTTTATTCATTTACATACAAGTTGAACGCTACAAAAACAGGTCTGTACCCCAAAACAAGTTTTCAAGTTTAAGGCGTTAGATAAACTTTTAAGTTAACTTTTTCATTACAGTGTGGTCGCTGAATGACGCGGCACTTTTTAGTTTAATGCTACATTTTCACATTTAAACAGCATAAAACACATAAATGGACCCATGGCGGGCATTGTCTGTCCCGCAGAATATTTTTTGCTAATAAGTGTCTGTTCGCCTTTCTTATCGAACTGTCAATTCTGGGTTTTAACCAAACCGCTAGCTAGTACCGCTGTTGTGCCAAAAAGCGATCGCCTGCTAAGAACCGATTTCCAATGTTTCCGTGTGTTTTTCCGTGTGTTTGTAATATCTTTACGTATGTTGGTAAATAGAGTTCGGTGAACAGGGTTTACAAAGAGGTTAAATATAAAATTTTAAAATTACAATTTTTTCAAGTATCTTTATAACTCTGTGTTATTGTACTTACATTATAACCGATCCGGTCCTTTTTGTCCACTTAAAATATGTTTAAAGAACTATTGTAAAATTTGTTGCAATTTCTGCTGTCCTCTTGGCCAGCTTAGTCTTACAAAAGACATTTTTAATGTCAACGGGATTTTTTTAACTGCATAAATAAAGGATATATAAAAGTCACTGCCAAAAACTGATTGCAGCTTCTACCTTGTTAGAGGAATGTTGTTGCGGGCTCAAGATGACTTGATATCATTCATGAGGGATATATTTGACATATGTTTCACATATTATAAACCAACAAGTTATCTTTTTGGCAAATCCGGTAAATCAGTACTTAAGCTTAGTAACTTAATTACTTCTGCTTGCAATACATATTATTATTTTTGTGATATTTACGTTTAAGCACTTGGTAAAATATTGCAAAACCTTCCACGTGTGGAACATTATTTTTTTATAGCTTTATTTGCAACTTTCTGACATGAAAAAGCATGGTGGAATATCTTGCTGAACAAAATATGTAATTTTAACAAACTTATATTTCTCATAGAGAATTATATTTTATACAGTGATGCAAAAAACCAAAAATGCCCATTGGCTGAACAACGGGAGTGTTAATCTTTGTTCTTGTCATTTCAGTTTGTGAAAATGGCTGTTAAGCACAATCTGATAATCCCGATTCTGGTGGTGTCTGTGTTGGCAGGTGAGCATCATGGTGAGTTTGTTCTGTAAATCATTGTAAAACCGCTCACACCCTGTCAGATCTGGACCCAGTTATTTAATAAATACTACAGACACATATCAATGTGTCTCCAGGAGTTTAAATTAGTGCAGGACAGTATTAAAATCCTCTACATTCAATCTTTTAGCCAATCTTCTGATGAATTAACACTCAAATATAGAGGCAATAAGTGTCATCTGGAAAACGGATTGCTTGTTAAATCAGTTTCTGCTTCAGCTCACTCTTTACCAGAACATTCTGCTATATCACAGCTGATGCTGCACCAATCTACCTATCTGTCCCACACTTCACTTTTCCATTATTCTTAATAACATGCGGATATACCCGATGCAGCTCTCACATCCTGCTTGCTGCTAGATATCTCAATTTCCTTCACAGGTATATCTGGACTGACATTGGTAGGTCTCTGATTCATACAATCTCAGCTGGTGAACACATACTCTTTTAACACTAGAACACCAGGACCCCTCCTGCAATAACAACAGTAATGGTAACAGTGTCATTTCTTGAAGCAGTAAAGTTGTTAATTTTCAACCAAAAAAGTAAGATTTGACAGATCAAGTATTTAAGAGTAATTTAATTAAGATTATTTTTGAAGGGTTGTATTATTATTTTAAATAATAACTTAGGTAATGTCAGCACAGATTCTGAAGTTAAAGTACACATTAGAATAAACTAACAGACAGGGTAAAACGGGTAAAGGGTAAAACAAATAACACAAAATCTAAGACATTAGAATTACACATTTGTATTAGTTTCCCTAAAAAAAGACGCTGTGAAGCAGATTGCCTACAATTTAAAATTGACCTCACAGCCGGCTACAAAAATGTAAGAATATTTTAAATCATTATTATGAAATTAGAACGTTCAAAGTTTTTCATCTTTCCCCAGTCACAAAATCTGCTGCCTGTCATCCAACATCAACACTGCTCTGCCTCTGCAACGTCACCTCCTAAACTGTCTTGCTGAGGCCTGAAACATGTTTTGCTGTTCAGTTGTGGATTTGCCCCCTTTATTTTCTCAGATTAGTTCTCCCCACTCTACTCTCTGCTCAGTTCAGCTACATTTCCCCTGCTACTCAGAAAAGCCAAAAACTTTTCTGTTTGCTTCTCCACACGCTTGGTAATGTAATCCCCCGATTTGCTCGGGCTCAAAATCCTATCATCAGCCTGGCAGTACTGTAATTCCCGGACTACAGAGCGCACCTGATTAAAAGCCGCATGCTCTAATTTTAGAAAGAAAATCTATTTTGTACTTGTACAGGCCGCACCGGATTTTAAGCCGTATGCGTTTCAATCGTAATATGAGATATTTACACAGAAATATTACACGTGAGGATTTTTAACGTTTAATTTAATCCATAAGGTAACATATACTTAATGGTAAAATACAAAAATACGCCTGTAACACAGCTACCTTTAAGTATACGTACGTATGGGTAACACACAAATTACGTTGCTTATGGTTTTTTTACGGAACAGTGCACAAACAACATTACAACGTCTCTTAACAACCGGTAAAAATATATACAGTATATATACTACTTATCAATTTTATTGGTCTACTGTTACCAGGCAAAATGTTTTTGGCCGCATGAAAAAAAAAATGCATTAGCTGCACGTCAGTATAAGCCACAGTGTGGGGAAAAAAGTAGCGGCTTATGACCCGAAAACTACGGTAGTTACTAATTTTTTTTATCTACCTATAGTCCCATTTATTTTATTTTTTCAATCATATTTAGCTAGCTTTGGCTCATGCTATAGCAGCCTGCATGTAAAATGTGTGTAAACAATCATGTTGCTGGCCTATCGAGTGTCACACAATAGTGGTTTTAAATTCATTTCTATAGGGTCAAAATGACGTCCTCGCTGGTTCTAGGTAAAAGTGGTCATAATATTTTTTTTTCCCTTTCGATCCTACACACCCCAAAATTCAGTATTTGATGAATGACCCCATTTTAGGAAAAATTGTGCAATATAAGATCATGGGGTTTTAATTTAAAAAGTTACATGATTTTTAAAAAGCCAATGGGTCAAAGTGACCCAGTTGGCATTTCTAGTGTTAAAAGGATATGCTTTTATCTCTCTTTGCTATTTATCAAGTGTGTTTGTTGTACGTTTGGCATTATTCAAAGTATTGAAACCGTTGTCCTTTGAAAGCTGTGACAGGTTCCAGCACAACCAACGACCCTGAAATGGATAAGCTGAAGGTGGGGGATGATTCTGCTCCTTCAGTACAGGAAAATGTCGCAGCTAAACCTGGAGAGACTGTTATTCTCCCTTGCAGAAATCCTAAAAATATTCCAGTCAAGGTTTTAGAGTGGCACAGAGCTAACAGTAGTCAATATGTGCTCAGCTATCGCGATGAACAACTTGATCCAGAGGACCAAGATCCATCTTTTATCAACCGGGTGGATGTGAAGGACAGAAATATGACGCATGGAGATTTGTCTTTGATTATGAAGAATGTAACGACTAATGACACAGGAATATACGAGTGCAGAGCCGTTCAGAGTGGAGCAAGCCGCATGAAGAGAGAAATTCTTGTCGTCAGCATTGTCAACCTGAAAGTCGCTCACTCTGGTGAGTTTATAAAGATAAATAAGATAAATTTTTGTTATAAAGATGTTGCAGATGGCACTTTTCTATAAGATGATGTCTAACAAAAGTCCAATCATACACCTATGTCTGCAGGCCAAAAACCTGGCGAGAGGATCGATGGACTGAAAGTGGCCCTGTATGTTGGAGGAGGGGTGATTATTGCTATTGCAGTTGCAGTAACGGCTGGAATTTGTATCTATAAAAGACATTCTTGTAATTCTCAAGGGGTAATATAGAAAAGTACACAATTTTTTAACAAAGGAAATGAATTCTGCTCTTCAGTCATGACCTATCTGAACCTGGGATGGGAGGAAACGAGGATGGATGTGTTGGACTGAAGACCGAATACTGGCACCGTGTGTCTGTTTGCATTGCTCTCAGCCTTCAAAGAAAGGATGACTTGATAAAAATCTACCAGTGCTGAGGTTACAGGACTCGTTTGTGTGCAGCTTCAAAAGATTAGAATTTCTAACACATAACTAAATTCAAATTTAAGAAACAAAAGTGACAGTGCCCGTTTTTTAACTAATTTTCCCCAGAGGTCTGATGGTCCCTCTCTGAAGCCAGACTATTTACAACAGTTCCCAGAAAACAGAGTAATGAGTTAAACTCAGTTATCCAGATTTATTTGGTGGGAATTGTGCTCACTATCTTGATCTTTAAGAGCACAGGTAACGGACTCCAGTCCTCGAGGGTCGGTGTCCAGAAACTTTTCCATGTGTCCCTGCTGCAGCACAAGAGGCTCAAGAGTTGGCAGTTCGTCTTGTAATCGGAAGGTTGCCGGTTCGAGCCCCAGCTCTGACAGTCTCGATCGTTGTGTCCTTGGGCAAGGCACTTCACCGTTGCCTAATGGTGGTGGTCAGAGGGCCCGGTGGCAACAGTGTCCAGCAGCCTCGCCTCTGTCAGCGCGCCCCAGGGCAGCTGTGGCTACAATGTAGCTTGCCATCACCAGTGTGTGAATGTGTGTGTGAATGGGTGGATGACTGAATGTAGTGTAAAGCGCTTTGGGGTCCATAGGGACTAAGTAAAGCGCTATACATTAGCAAGACTCTATAGAACCTGACTGCATGCTGAGGTGGCATTTCAGCCATTTGATTCATGTTACAGGAGCTCAAGAGTGAACGAACATGGTGCCGTAAATGTAAAAATAAATGCAGTCAAGTCTTGCTAATGACCTACAAAATTTATTCAGGTGTTTTGCAGCAGGGACACATGGAAAAGTTTCAGGACACCGACCCTTGAGGACTGGAGTTTGGCACCCCTGTTTTAGAAGCAGATGGAGGAGACAAGAAGGCACATTCTGAAGTGATGAGAAAAGAAACTGTGGATGAGATGCAGTGACAAAGACAGCAGTGAGTGGTTTCACTTCACTAAGAATAATTTCTTCAACTTCCCTCAACATCCTTTGATAATCAAAATATAATTAAAATGTTGTCACTGTTTCACTTTGTACTGTGCATAATGGCAATTGGTCCCTTTCCCACCTATGTCTTCAACCAATCAGCACACAAGCTTGTTCCTTCTGAGTCGGTTAAATTGTGACGGTGCTCAGCTGAGAGTTATGTAAACAGACACCAAAGCAAGAGCAAAAATCCCAAAAAAGGAAGTAAAATGAAATGTTTTTTGTGACTTTAAAAGCTGACTTTTGAAAGAAAAACTGTCCCTTCCAATAACGCTAATTGATATCAAGTTGAATTACCTGCTTTTCCATGTTGACATCTTTCTTTCCTTCGTGGAGCTTTGTCACTTTTTGCTCTTCTGAAGTTTTTCAAGAAATTGCTTTCTAATGAAGAAAGTCATTAGTGTTTGAACCTTCCATAAGGTACTCTGTGGAATTCAATACGCCAATGGCAGAGTCCTACTAGAGGATATTGCAGACATTTTTACTCTCATTTTTATTTTTATTTTTTTATGAAAATGAAGTTGTTAATTTTGTCATTTTGTTCATTGTCACACATATGGGCAGCAATGGAAAACATTTTACTCAGAAGAGATGGCTGTTGAAAACGGCACGCGCTTTTTATTTTTCTCTTTTTTTTGTAAACCTGGCTGTAATATGACAAACACTAGCAGGAAAAAGTACAAAATCAACAAAAGCAAGAAAAGGATTCATTAAGAGAGATGAAGGCTTTGCTGGCTGATGACACTCCAGAAGAAATTTAGCTGGATTGCAGACAAAAAAATCATCAAGTAGATGTAAAAATGCCACGTCGACTCAACTTCATGGTCATTTTGGAGAAAAGTTTGGAGATGCAACAGGACTACACATGTTTGAAGCTCCTCATCAAAAATTACCTGACGTCCTGAAGTGTGACTGAATGGATCTTGTCCTTGACTACAGACCAGCGTACTCAATCAGTGTGAGGCTAGAAGTGTCACTAGCAGCCTCACAACTGAAGACACCGTCATAAATAGCAGTCTGGAGTGATCTACTGAAAGGTAAATACTGTTTAACTGAAAAGTCACACTGGCACGCTAATCTGAAGACAGTTAAGCAGTTAACATTAGTTTCTCTTAAAGCAGAGGTTTCAAATTTAAACTCCTTAAGAAGAAAACCACCTCAAGACACGTGTGTAGTTCATTGACAGGCTTTAATCTAACAGTTTTCTCTTGTACATGTACAGATCACAAACTGTCAACAAAAAGGTGCTTATTCAGCAAACAGCTTAATCAGTAATGCTTCCTGATTACACAAAGGCAGCCATACAGCCAACCCACAACAGTATGTTTCACAAGCCTGAAAATGAGTCTTTTAGTTCTTGCACAGATTTCCACGCATCTCAAAGTGAAAGCTTCACAGGCCTGAACCATCAATTCAATGACTTAATTCGTTTAGCTGTACCACGCATTCCTCCTGCTGCTAAAACCATCTGGAAAACATACAACTTCAAATAAACTTTGCTATGATGAAAGCTGACTTCACAGCCATATTTTGCTGCAGTTCCATTCATCTTCATTACTTCAGTGATGTTCTTTATATCTCCATCACTCACTGCTGCAGGTAGCCAGGCCAAAACTGTTTCTCAAAGTTTTCTGTTTGTGATTTTGTGTTTTAGATCGTCATATGGAGTTTTGGAATGAGCCATCAATATGGAGCTTCCCTGTCTTTCCCAGCCTTATAGATACATCCAAGGTGAGTGACCTGTTGGCAGCATGCTGCTTAGTTTGTTTGCCTTGAGTTTTTTTTTTTTTTAGGGAACTAGACAACCAGACAGCCAGCCCAGAAACACTACTTACTTGAACAAATTATTACTATTTTATTAATGTACAAGGCCAGTAAATTGTGGTTTCTCAGATTTATGATGTAACCCGTCACTAGTTGGGGCTTTGACAGGAAATTCTGGACAAATGTAAAACCGATGACAGCCGTGCCAACCAGTGAAATTTTGAAGGACTGTGACAGTAACAAATAATAAGAAAATAAGTGGTTGTAAACTCACATTAAGCCACCTGATATCTCACAGGTGTGAAATGTGAGGGGGGGGGAAGAAAACAATCCAACCATACATTTCAGGAATATTTAAAATTAAATTTTACCATTGAAGAAATTCACTACACCTTTTGGACACAGATTACTTTAAGAATAGTATTTAACCTCCTCCGTTACACAGACTGATTATATTTTAATGTTTTCAGTGTTTTTGTACTTTTTTTCCTCTCC